>NW_027142045.1:600000-900000 GCF_036365525.1 Heterodontus francisci
AAATTGATATGGATAGGCTTGGTGAATGGGACAACATTTGGCAGATAGAGTTTAACGTGGTTATCCATTTTGGTCAGAAAAATAGAAAGGTAAATTATTATCTAAATAGAGAGAAACTTCAGAGTACTTCGGTGCAGAGAGATCTGGGTGGCCTCGTGCATGAATCACAGAAAACTAGTTTGCAGATACAGCAGGTGATAAGGAAAGCAAATTGAATTTTGGCATTTATTGCTAAAGGAATAGAATATAAAAGTAGGGAAGTGTTGCTGCAACTGTACAAGGTATTAATGAGACCGCACCTGGAGTATTGCGTACAGTTTTGGTCTGCTCACTTGAGGATGGATGTAGTTGCATCGGAGACAGTTCAGAGGAGGGTCACTAGATTGAATCCGGGGATGAGGGGTTTGTCTTATGAAGAGAGATTAAGCAGTTTATGCCTTTACTCTCTAGAGTTTAGAAGAATGAGACGAGATCTAATGGGATATATAAGATCATTAAAGGATTGATAAAGTAGACGTAGAGAAGATGTTTCCTCTCGTGGGGCAATCTAGAACGAGAGGTCATAGTTTTAGGATAAAGGGGGTGCAGATATAAAACAGAGATGAAGAGACATTTCTTCCCTCAAAGAGTCGTGAGTCTGTGGAATTCACTACCCCATAGTGCGGTGGATGCCGGGACATTGAGTAAATTTAAGGAGGAGATAGACAGATTTTTATTAGAAATGGGTTGAAGCGTTATGGAGAACGGGCAGAAAAGTGGAGTAGAGGCCGAGATGAGATCAGCAATGATCATATTGAATGGCAGAACAGGTTCGCGGGGCTGAACTGCCTACTCCTGCTCCTAGTTCTTATGTTCTTATCTGGATTTATCCAGGCAAGAGCGGCTGAAGGATCCATTATCTCTCTCTATGTTGTCTATTGATGTATCTGCTGTGTGACGGAGACCACCGATGTTGGGTGAGGTGAATTATACCGTCTGCTACCTCAGCAGGGAGAAGCAGGATGAGAGGTCTCGTGGCTTTGTCAGGATAGCAGAATACCTGATGGCGTAGGTATCTCTGCGGGGCCCCCATGTCAATGGGGAGAGGCACAGGAACTGAAACAACTCTCACTCCATTGATGTACAGTTGGTGTGTGAGAATGCCCAGTACATCATGTTGGTTAATGTCCACTATCCTGGCAGCAGCCACCATACCTTCATTCTGAAGCAGTCAGCCATTCCCAACACGTCAGGCCTCCATACAGAACCAGAATGTGGCTCATGACCTCTAAACTCTAGACACCTCTTCCCCCACACAAAACCACCAGGTGAAGCAATGGTTCCGATGTCTGAACCGCTCGGGGGGAGTCCTCCAGTACACACTGGATCAGGTGTTCAAGTTCATGGTGTTCTGCTGCACCCTTCATAATCCTCACCATCATGAGGGCACAGGAATTGGCACCCGGAATCCGGAGGCCAACTCAGGAGGAGGAGGAGGCAGGGAGTATACTTCCTGGATGCCTTCGACCCGGACAGGCTGTCGGAGAGTCCCTGCTAAGATTCCGGTTCGCATCGGACAACCTCCCTTTCCCATCTTGGATCCCCCATTCTCCACCATTACACCCATCTGAGACGCCCCATCACTGTGTCTCCTTTATCACCATCCTGCAACCACCAACAAAAGCCTTTTCATTAACATCTTTATCAAACAACACATCCAATTGTACCAACAAAACTGAACTATTCACCCTTGTGTATTCCCTTAGTGCCTGTCTTGTGGATTTCCTCAACTTGCCTAGTTCTCCTACATAGTGTTTCCCCAGTGGCTGCAGCATGGCTGAGTTTCACTGGGGGTGACTGCAGATGGCCTTGCAGGACGTCCTCGTGCAGCTCTGTTGCTTGAAGGCTCGGATTCGGATTTCAACACCTCGACATGGGCAGCAGCCCCAGCAATGTTCACATCTGAGTCCTGTGTATTATAACTCGTTTGTGACCTCGCCCTCCGGTGAGCTGACACATGAACTATCCTTTCCCCCTGGCCTGGCTGCAGCTCACTCGTGCTCGGTGACTCACCACATGCAGATTCCGACTCTATATCAGCCTCCAAGTTACACGCACTGTAAGTATTTGATCTGGTGACTGTGAGGGTCAGACCAAGTGATGGGTCTTCACCATCAGTGCTGTGCTGCTGCTCTCTTTCTATCTCATGGAGCTGCTGTGACTGGGAAGCTGGCATTATTGGGTTATCATTGGAAAGTATAACATCAGAAGGGGAGGGTTGGGGTGAGGGATTGGGGGTGGTGGAAAGCAGGAGGTCCATGATCCCACCATCTGCAGCTTGTACATCAACATTTCTGACGTTTACCAGTTCTGATGAAGTGTCACAGATCTGAAACATTAACTCTGTTTCTCTCTGCGCCGATGCTGCCAGACCCACTGAGTATTTCCAGCACTTTCTGTTCTCTTCCCTGAGCTCTGGAATTCTCTTCCTAAACCTTATATCCAGTAAGTTGCACAGAGTCCAGTTTTAGGGAGTACTACTTGTACAGAGTACTAAATACAATAAAGTTAGTTAACTGTTGCATTTCGCATTTCACTTAATTTTATTCTGAACTTCTAGTTTCTTTGTGACAGCTGGACAGTTCATTGATTCTCATGGAATAAGAGGGTCAGTGTCAGTTTGGATAAAAAAATAAACTGGCTTCATGAGAGAAAACGGTGAGTTGTGGAAAACAGTTGCTTTTTTCAGACTGGAGGAAGGCCGACAGTGGTGTTTCCCCAAGGGGCAGTGCTTGGACCACTGATATTTTTCTGATATATATAAATAATTTGGATATTGGAACACAGAACACACAGATCGAGGGAGCTTCTGCTCATATCCACCATTCCCAGTTCCTGCTTTGGAGCCATAGACTCAACGGCTGTAAGGTACCTCTGTGTGGTTGTGGTGGTGACATCTCTCTCACTGTCAGTGACTGTGGTTAGTCTTGTTCTTAGACTGGCCTGCAGTTTAGGCCCAGGTTACCACACACCCTGGTATTTTCCAGTTATCTTGTCGTCCTTGTATGGAGGAGATTGAGCAGAGACTGTGAGGCTCACAAATATGTTGTCTGAAGAAGAACCGGGATATCTGGCTTTGTGCTTGGAGACAGCAGCCACTACTGCCCACTGTTGACGGATTGTGTCTGAAACTGTCGGATTTTATCTCAACACAGGGTATGGTCAGCTTCAGGGGAGGCAGAGCTTTAACACGGGTCTAATTCCCTCATAGCCCCTCCTCACATCTTCTTACTCCTCCCCTAGTCTGGGAGTTTCTGCCTGTTAGTCAGTGTTTTGGGCCAGTATTTGTTATAATTTTCTCTGTGGATAATATACTCCGTCATGTGGCTCCTGATCCTGCAGTAACTGATTGTACAGGATGCCAATGTTCTCCTACCAACCTTCATTTTCCTTCTGTAAATTGTCCATCTCATCCTTCAATTCTTTGTGTCTTTTATTTAACCGTCAGGTGCAGAGATGTGCCCCATTTACCAACATATCTCAACTCTTTTTTATCTTAAATTTGTATTTCTGGACATCCTCAGATATTCTATTGAGAATTAAATCGTAATCCCCATCATACTGCTTGATAATCCTTAGGATGTCCGTCTCCCCAGGTGTGCCTGTTTTTTTTTTCTCTGCCAGGTTATCAATTGACTATTTCCTGTGATATGCTAATGACATTGTATTTCTGGTTTTACTTATTCAAACTCTCTTAAAGCTCCCCCCACCCACCCGCAACACCCCCCCCCCCCCGCCCCCCCCCCCCCGCTCTTAGTGATGAGCACACCGTGTTCTGGTGTAAACTTTCTTTCTATCTCGAGATGCCCAAACCAGTCCCAATGACGAGCACACGTGTTTCACTGTACATTCTCTCTCTCTGTGACAACTCCCTGCCCAGTCTCTGCAATAACCCCAAGTTTTTGACCTATTCTAATCTTTCTCTGTCTCCAAATCTCCTTCCCATTCGAGCGATGATCACTCAACTGAGTTTGTCATTTCAACTCTGGACGAGGTTTGTGGACTCTAGTTACAGTGTGTCTGGGTCTGTAACATGAATAACAAATGGAGCAGAGGCTGCAGTGAGGGGATGCTCTATAAAGAGGGAGGAGGAAAGGGATCTGCCCTACCCACCCAGGGTTTTCCAAGAGCACTATTCCTACCTAAACCTAACCCAGAAGCAATGTGTGAGGTGACTCTGATTCAATAAGGATCTGGTCACAGAGCTGTGTCACCTCCTGTAACACGACCTGGAGCCTCACACCAGGGTGAGGACGTAGCTGTTGGTGGCCGTTAAGGTCACAGTTTCATTGAACTTCTATGTATCTGGATCTTCCCAGGCAGGAGCAGGAGACATATCCAACATAGAGTGGTAGAAATTGATGGAGTCATGGAGTCATGTACGACACAGAAGGAGGCCATTTTGCCCCTCTGTGCCAGCTCTGTGTGGAACAATTCAGTCAGTCCCAATCCCCCGCTCAATCCCCGTATCCCTGCAAGTTCACTTCCTTCAGGTGTCCATCTAGTTTCCTTTTAAAATCATTGATTGTCTCAGCTTCCACCACCCTCATGGGCAGTGAGTTCCAGCTCATTACCATCCACTGTGTAAAATATTTCTTCCTCATATCCACCTGCATCTCTTATCCAAAACCTTCCATCTGTGTCCCCTAGTCCGTGTTTCATCAGATAATGAGAAGACTTTTTCCTTGTCTATCTTACCTAAGCCTATCATAATCTTGTACACGTTTATCATACCTCTCTCAATCTCCTTTACTCCAGGGAGAACAACTCCATCTTCTCCAATCTAACCTTGTAACTAACCAACCAGCTACCCCACCCCCCCCCCCCCCCCCCGCTCCAATCCCTGGAACCATTCTGGTAAATCTCCTCTGCACCCCCTCAAGGACTTCACATTCTTCCTAAAGTGTGCTGACCAGAACTGGACACAGTTCTCTAGTTGGGGCCTAACCAAAGCTTTATACAGTTTCAGTATAACTTCCCTGCTTTTGTATCTTTGCCTCTAATCATGAAGCCCAAGATCTGATCAGCTTTGCTTAACACTCTCCAAATATGTTCTTCCACCTTCAATGATCAATGCATATAGAGCCCCAGGTCCCTCAGTTCCTGCACAATCTTTAGAACTGTCCCATTAAGTCTCTATTGCTTTCCTATTCCATCTGACAAAATACATCACCTCACACTCCTCTGTATTAAATTCCACCTGCCACTTCTCTGGCCATTCTGCTAGCCTATCTATATCCTGTTGTAGGCATTTTGCATCATCCTCACTGGTTACCACTCCTCCAAGTATGGTAATATTGGAAAATTTTGAAATTCTAATCTGAATTCCAAGATCCATCTCATTTATATATATATAGCAAAAAAAAAAATCAGTTGGTCCTAGCACTGACCCTTGGAAAACATCACTGTCTACCATCCTCCAGTGTGAAAAACAACCGTTCACCAGCACTCTGCCCGAACTATCTCTTCTTTGAAGGTGGCCCATTGTTCAGCTCCTGTTTTCCTGCCAAACGTTGACTCTAATTTATTCGTCCCAGCTCAACTTTTACACCGGTTGACTTGTTGAAGTTGACTTTCTCATAGTTAATTATTCTTACTCTGGATTGCTCTTTGTCCTTTCCCATAGTCAACAAAAACCTTATGATACAATGATCACTGTCCCCTAAATGTTCTCCTACTGATACTTAATCCACTTGGGTCCAGCTCATTCTCGAGAACCATGTCCAGCAGTGTCTCCTTTCTCGTTGGACTAGCAACATATTGTTGTAGAAATGTTTCCTGCACACACTGTAGTAACTCCTGCCTCCCTCTGCCCGTTAAATGGCTACTATCCCAGTCAATATTAGGATAATGAATGTTCCCCCATTGTAACTACTCTATAATTCTTGCATCTTTCAGTAATTTTCTTGCAGATTTGTTCCTCCACATCCTTCCCATTAGCTGATGGCCTATAGACAACACCGAGCAATGTAAATGAACCTTTTTTTGTTCTTTAGCTCTATCCAAATAGATTCTGTCCTTCACCCACCTACGCACCCACCCAGCCCCCACTCCCACCTCCCCACACACGTCCCCGGGACAATCACTCTCTCCAGCACTATAATGTTCTCCTTATTCAATACCACCACACTTACTCCTTTTCTCCCTTTCCTATTTTTCCTGAACACCTTGTATCCAGGAATATTTAACACCCAGTTCTGCCCTTCTTTGAGCCAGATCTCTGTCATAGCCACAACATCATATTTCCATATGGCAATCTGCACCTGTACCTCACCAGTCTTATTAACCAAACTCCGTACATTCACATACATGCACGTCAACCCTGATGTACACTTTATTACTTCCTCCCTTACTCAGACCCCAACTAATAACTTTCTAAACCCTACTATAGTGTTATCCATTTCTCCCAGTATTCTGTGCACTTTAGAATTCCTCTCTGATGTTTACTCCTGGTTACCACACACCTGTCAATTTAGTGTAACCCCTCTCCAATAGCACTAACATATCACCCTGCAAGGAAATTAGCTCCAGCTCTGTTCAGGTGCAACCGTCCGGCCTGTACAGTTCCCACATTCTCCAGAACTGGTCCCAGTGTCCCAGCAATGCAAACCTCACCGCTTCTGCAGCATCCTCCCAGCCACACATCCATCTGTACTATCCTCCTATTTCTATACTCACTCGCAAGGGGTACTGGCAGTAATCCGGAGTGTATCAGGCCTGTGTCCTCAGTACCTTGCTCTACGGCAGCGAGGCCTGGACAACGTATGCCAGCCAAGAGCGACGTCTCAATTCATTCCATCTTCGCTGCCTTCGGAGAATACTTGGCATCAGGTGGCAGGACTATATCTCCAACACAGAAGTCCTTGAAGCGGCCAACATCCCCAGCTTATACACACTACTGAGTCAGCGGCGCTTGAGATGGCTTGGCCATGTGAGCCGCATGGAAGATGGCAGGATCCCCAAAGACACATTGTACAGCGAGCTCGCCACTGGTATCAGACCCACCGGCCGTCCATGTCTCCGTTATAAAGACGTCTGCAAACGCGACATGAAATCGTGTGACATTGATCACAAGTCGTGGGAGTCAGTTGCCAGCATTCGCCAGAGCTGGCGGGCAGCCATAAAGACAGGGCTAAATTGTGGCGAGTCGAAGAGACTTAGTAGTTGGCAGGAAAAAAGACAGAGGCGCAAGGGGAGAGCCAACTGTGCAACAGCCCCAACAAACAAATTTCTCTGCAGCACCTGTGGAAGAGCCTGTCACTCCAGAATTGGCCTTTATAGCCACTCCAGGCGCTGCTTCACAAACCACTGACCACCTCCAGGCGCGTATCCATTGTCTCTCGAGATAAGGAGGCCCAAAAGAACTACTTTGAGATGGCTAACTTGACCCTGACACCAGGGAGGAAACACACCATCTTGGATGCATGTCTGCGGCCTCAGAAACGCTCGTCTGTTCCCGTGACTATCGAATCTCCTGTCACTGTCAACATTCTAGTCTTCACTGTATCCCCTCCCACCCCCAGTACAGCTGAGACAGCCCGGGTACCATGGCCTTGTCTCTGGCTGCAGTCCCCAGATGAAACATCACTTTCCTCAGTATTGAATACTGGTTAGAGAGTGAGATGCACTCTGGGGTCACCTGTGGTACCTGCCTGATTCTTCTTCCCTTAATCTGTGGTGTGACCACATCTATAACGTGCTCTTCACAAATTACTCAACCTCACGTAAACACCACAGAGGCATCCATGGTCCCACCATCTGCAGCTTGTACATCATCCCAGACAGCAGGATGAAGAGGAGGTGGGAGTTAAGAAGGGGCATAAGGCAGGAACATAATGTCATCCTGAATGCTGTCGGAGATGCCGGATGCTATGGGCTCTGTCACAGCCGTTCCCATGAGGTGGAGAATGAACTCCTCCCTCAGGCTCAGGGGATGAAGGTAAGCCTGGATCCCGACAGTACACTGCTGCTCCCTGTCCTGTAAGAGAGAGAGCAGAATGTCAGTGATTGTGTTGCACTGTGTTTGGGAGATATGCCTGCAACAGCTGAATAGCTGGTGGTATGTGAAGGCAGTGAAAGGTGGATGTGAGGCTGGTATCAGTGGAAGGTATGTAAAGGTGATGTGGAGTATGTAAATGTTAGGTGTGAGTCCTGAGTGTTAAGGACTGCTGATGGGTGAGTGATGGGGGTGTGGTACATTGAGCAGTGTGAGAGGTTGGTGATGTTGGGGTTAGGAAATGCCATGTGGAAATGAATTCACTGACATTGATCACCCGTGTGAGCTCATTCTACATCTTCTGGCTCTGCTGCCAGGTCCTGGGGCCAAGCTTCCTGCATTGACCTCCCTGGCCACCTGCTCCCATTCCCTTCGGAGTGCGTTTCTTGAGGGTCTACATCCCACCCCACTGACACATGGCCTCTCTTCTCCTGTCACCCTCCATGACTAAGGCCTCCAGCACTACATCCGTGAATCACAGAGCCCTCTCTCTGTGCTAGTATTCAATCTACCTTTTCTCCAATTGCAGCATTCACAGTCAGCAGCAGCAGCCTCCTGTGATTCAGTGCAGCTTCCCTTTAAGAGGGACAGACTGCCTTTAAGGGCTGAATCCTGGCTGAAACACGTGCTAGACTCAGACACAGTTATGTCTCCTGTTAAGCGTGCAGACAGACAGCAGCGCGGTTCACCCTGGGCGGCCCCTAAAATTTACGGAAATGAAATGAGGACGCCCCAGAAATTGTGTGTCACCTGCCTCAACTGGCAGATCATGACCCCACTGCTCAAAAAACGATGCAAACCCGGTTTTCTCTCTCTTTCTATTTTCCTTTCCCTCTTTCCCCCTTTCTCACTCTCTCTCCCTTCACTCCATGTCTCTTGCTCATAGAATTAGAGACAGGTGCAGCACTGAATGAGGCTATTCGGCCCTTTGTGTTAGTGCTGTTTCTTTGAAAGAGCTGTCTAATTATTACCACTCTCCTCCTTTATCCCCAGACTATTTTTTTCGCCTTTTCCAGTTTTTTTATTATAATTCCCTTTTGAAAGATATTATTGAATCTGCTTCCATCATGTTTTCGGGCAGTGAATTTCTGATCCCAACAACTCGCTGAGAAGGAAAATTCTCCTCATTTCACCTTTGGTTCTTTGTCAATTACCTTCAATCTGTGTCTTCTTGATACTGAACTTTCTGACACTGGAAACAGTTTCACATTAATTACCCCATCAAAACTCTTCATGATTTTGAATTCGATATTAAATCTCCCCGTACCCTTCACTGCTCCAAAGAGAACAAACCCAGCTTTTCCAATCTCTCCATGTAACTGAATTCCCAGATCCCTGGCACCATATGTTTCAAATTCTGCTATTCCATGTGTCATGTACTGGGATATGCTGTAGTGTTTTATATAGATTTGGCATAACTTCCAAGTTTTGTTTTCTATGCCTCTATTTATAAAGCCCAGGATCTCATATGCTTTACTAACTGTTGTGCTAACCTGTCCTGTGACCTTCAACGATTTACACATAAACTCCCCATGTCTCTCTGTTCTTGCACTCCCTTTACAGTTGTAACATGTAGCTTGTGTTGTCTCTCCACATACATCCTTCTAAAAGGTATTACCTTACATCTCTGCTGTGACAATTCAAATTTCAGAAGATTGAAGACATTGTTTTCAGTCCCTGCTCCAAACTTAATTCCCTAGCTACCGACTCCATACCTCTCCCTGGCAATTGTGTGAGACTAAACCAGACTGTTCACACCTTGGTGTCATATTTGACCCCGAGATGAACTTCTGACCACATCTACACACCTTCACTAAAACCGCCTATCTGCACCTAGAAAATCATAGAAAAATCATAGAATGTTTACAACACAGAAAGAGGCCATTTGGCCCATTGTGTCTCTGCTATCCAAAAAACGACCTCCCCAGCCGAATCCCACCTTCCAGCATTTGGTCCCGAGCTCTGCAGATTAAATCACTTGAGGTGTAGAAAGGTACATTTAAAATCAGATGAGGTTTTCAGCCTCTTCTACCCTTTCAGAAACTGAGTTCCAGACCCCCACCCCACCACACTCTGGGTGATTTTTTTTCCTCATCTCCCCTCTAATTTTTCTACCAATCATTTAAATCCATGCCCTTTTGTCACTGATCTCTCTGCTAAGGTGAATAGACCCTTCACCACCACTCTATCCAGGGCCCTCAACGTTTTGTACGTTTCAATCAGATTTCCCCTCAGCCTTCTCTGCTCCAAGGCGAACAACCCCAGCCTATCCAATCATTCCTCAAAGTTGCATTTTCCCTGTCCCGGCAACATGTTTGATAAATCTCCTCTGTCCCCTCTCCAGTGCAATTACATCCTTTCTGTAATGAGGTGACCAGAACTGCACACATTACTCAAGTTGTGGCCTAACCAATGATTTATGCAGTTCCAGCATAACCTCCCTGCTCTTATATTCAATACCTCGGCTAATAAGGGAAAGGATTCCATATGACCTCTTAACCACCTTATCGAGCTGTCCTGCTACATTCAGCTATCTGTGGGCATTCACTCTAAGGTCTGTCACTTCCTCTACACTTCTCAGTATTCTCCCATTAATCGTGCATTCCTTTGCCTTATTTGACCTCCCCAAATGCATCATATCGCACTCATCCAGCCTGAATTCAATTTGCCACTTCTCTGCCCATCTGACCAGTCCATCAATATCTTCCTGCAGTGTACAGCGATCCTCCTTGCGATCTATCACACGGTCAATCTTTGTATCGTCTGCAAACTTCTTGATTATGCCCCTACCTTTACTTCCAAATCGTTAATGTATGCGACATAAAGCAGGGGTCCCAGTACTGAGCTGTGTGGAATTTGCTTTTTTTTATTCATTCGTGGGATTTGGGCGTCACTGCCTGGGCCTGTATTTATTGCACTTCCCTTATTGCCCTTGAACTGAGTGGCTTGTGAGGCCATTTAATAGTCCATCACATTGTTGTGGGTCTGGAGTCACATGTGGCCAGACCAGGTAAGGACAGCAGATCTCCTTCCCTAAAGGACATTAGTGAATCAGATGGGCTTTTCAAACAATCGACAATGGTTTCATGGTCACCATTAGAGTCGCTGTTTAATTCCAGAACTATTAATTGATTTCAAATTTCATTATGTGTCATGGTGGGATTCGAATCCACGTCCCCAGAGTGTTTACCTGGGTTTGCTGGATTTACAAGTGCAGTGACATTGCCACTACACCACTGCATCCACTAAATGTTGCTGGAAACATCCGTCCAGTCGCTAAAACGCCTGTCAACAATTTCTCTTTCTTTCCTGTCACTGAGCTAATTTTGCATCCGCCTTGCTGCATTTCCCTGCATCTCCTGGGATTTTATTTTTAACAAGTCTGCTATGTGTGCCCTTGCCAAAAGCTTTGCTAAAATCCAAGTAGACCGCATCAACTACATTAACCTCATCTATCGTCCTTGTTACGTCATCAAATAATCATGCAAGTTAGTCAGACAGAATCTTGCCTTAACACATCTATGGTGATTATCCTTGATTAACCTGTGCCTTTCTAAGTGACAGTTTACCCTGTCTCTAAGAATAGATTACAATAATTTTCCCACTCTGAGGTTAGACTGGCTGTCCTGTATTTATTCGGTCTATCCTTCGCTCACTTTTTAAACAGTGGTACAATGTTAGCAGTTCTCCAATCCTCCATCACCACACCTGTATCCAGTGAGAACTGGAAAATCATGGACATACCTTTGGTTATTCCTTCTGTTGCTTCTTTTAACAACCTGGGGTACATTTCATCACGCCATGGTGATGTATCAACTTTCAATGAGGCTAATTCCATTAGTAATTCCTCTCTGCCTATGTTTATCACATCCAATAATTCACACTCCTCCTCCTTAACTACAATATCTGCACCGTTCCCCTCTTTTGTGAAGACAGACACAAAGTATTCATTAAGAACCATATCAGTAACTACTGTCCCTACACATAGGTTACCTTATCGGTCATTAATGGGCTCTACTCTCTCCTTAGTTGTCCTCTTAGCCTTAATGTATTGAAAGAAAAAACATACATGGGTTCATCTTGATTTTGCTTGCCAATATTTTTTTATGATTTCTCCTTGCTTTCGTAAATTCCTTTTTGAAATCAGCCTCCACTTTCTGTACTCCTCTTGGTTTTCTGTTGTATTGAGTTATCGGTGTGGGACATAAACTTGCCCTTCCTGCTGTATCTTACCCTGTAGGCTCCTTGTCATCCATGGAGCTGGGGAATGAGACTGACTTGATTTATCTACAAAGCGCTGGAACGGACTCGATGAGTTGAAATGTCCCATTCTGCGCCAGAATTGACTAAGGCTCTATGACTCTATGACATGGGTATTCTATTACAACAGCTTTCCTATACTGGGAAGGTTTATAATGGACTGGACAGTATCACCCTGTTGAACCCCGTGATGTAAGTGAAATGTTTGATTCCCCAGAACATGGTTAACAAATGTCCTTCACAAACAGAGTAAATCAGTTCAGCCCCATTCACAATTCTGGAATAATTCACAATGGGGAAACATTTCTCCTGGTTTTCTCGGCATTGGACAGCAGCCAGGCTGTCACTGTGTCCCCACATCCATGTGGAAAGTCTTGTCGGGGTTCGGTGAGGTAAGACACGTTGCCTGGGCGACAGATTTCTTTAGTTGTGTTACTGTTTCTGTGTTCTCTTCAGTCCAAACGGGATAAACCTGGTCATCATCACCATTCGGTGGTTCATAAAGAGGAGTCACAGTCTCAGCAAATCGAGGGATGAGGGTCCGCTGACACCACAACAGCCTGAGGATAGGACACAGGGCAGTCTTTGTGGTGGACAGGGGTAGACACTGGATGAGAGGCAATTGATACTCCACCAGCCTGAGGATAGGTCAGAGGGCAGTCTTTGAGGTGGACAGGGGTGGTCACTGGATGAAGGTCCACTGATACCCACCAGTCTGAGGATAGGACAAAGTGCAGTCTTTGAGGTGGACAGGGGTGGACACTGGATGAAGGTCCACTGATACCCACCAGTCTGAGGATAGGACAAAGTGCAGTCTTTGAGGTGGACAGGGGTGGACACTGGATGAGGGGCAATTGATACTCCACCAGCCTGAGGATAGGTCAGAGGGCAGTCTTTGAGGTGGACAGGGGTAGACACTGGATGAGGCTCCACTGATACCCCACCAGCCTGAGCAGAGGATACAGAGCAGACTTTGAGGTGGACAGTGGTAGACACTGGATGAGGGGCAATTGATAATCCACCAGCCTGAGGATAGGACACAGGGCAGTCTTTGAGGTGGACAGGGGTAGACACTGGATGAGGGTCCACTGATACCCACCAGTATGAGGATAGGACACAGTGCAGTCCTTGACGTGGACAGGGGTAGACACTTGAATTGTGTCCACAGATACCCCACTAGCCTGAAGATAGGACACAGGGCAGTCTTTGAGGTGGACAGGGGTGGACAATGGATGAGGGTCCACTGATACCCACCAGCATGAGGATAGGACACAGTGCAGTCCTTGAGGTGGACAGGGGTAGACACTGGATGAGGGTCCACTGATACCCACCAGCCTGAGGATAGGACACTGGGCAGCCCTTGAGGTGGACAGGGGTAGACACTGGAATTGTGTCCACTGGTACTCCACCAGCCTGAGGGTAGGACACTGGGCAGTCTTTGAGGTGGACAAGGGTAGACACTGGATGAGGGTCCACTGATACCCCACCAGCCTGAGGATAGGACACCGGGCAGTCTTTGTGGTGGACAGGGGTAGACACTGGATGGTCTCGACCTGATGTTGGTCTGGGCTGATGGTGGATGATCCAATCTGGACAACTGCAACGGTGACACGATCTTACATCAGCTGGGTCTTACGTGGATGGTCTTTTAGTCCAGCTCCCAAAGTAATTGCAGTAGTTCCTGTAAAAGGGTTAAATGTGTAGACACGGTCTGTGGTGATGAGGAGGAGATCATCGACATGTTAAGGCGAACAGGAAGACTGTGAAAATCTCAGATGGGCCCGGCCATACATTTGTGGAGAATAGTGGGGTTATTTTGGAACCCCTTGTGACAGACATGTCCAGGGGTATCTCTGGTCCTCAGAAGTGAATGTGAATTTAATTTGTTTCTCTAGTTTTACTGGGATACTCCAATAACCATGAGAGACATCCAGGGTGGAG
This sequence comes from Heterodontus francisci, assembly GCF_036365525.1. Classification (NCBI taxonomy): domain Eukaryota; kingdom Metazoa; phylum Chordata; class Chondrichthyes; order Heterodontiformes; family Heterodontidae; genus Heterodontus; species Heterodontus francisci. The sequence goes on from NW_027142045.1 coordinate 614,237, forward strand.
AAGACAGCCCTGCCGCTGGGAATCTGGGAGAGTAGGGTTGGTGTCTCTCAGACAACCAGGTTCACACAGAGATGACTGAGTTGAGTTTGTGGTGGTCAATAGACAGTCACCAGCTGCCATCCGGTTTTCTAACCGGCCAAATCGGGCAGTTAATAATGATTGTGTCTTTGTGAACTACACCCTGGTATAACAATGAACTGATAGTGTCTGGAATATATGATATAATCTCAGCTCGGTAAGAATACTGCTTCATGGATCATGCAATGGTCAGTTAATTTCTTCAGGTCTGCTCATGTTTCCACAGTTATCTTTATGGGTTGTGAATACACTCAGTACCGACTCGAGAATCACCTGTACCTCAGGGTGATCAGAGGTGACTGGTTCCCACTCCTCTGATATTTTAATCAGGAATATTGAGGTTACACTGGACACCAGAGTAGGGGTATGTATTAATGTTCTACAATATACAAATATAGGGATAATCAATTACTGCTGATAACCTTTGAGCACATTACTGCCCAGTAGTCCCTGTCCATTATACAGGATCATAGAAAAGGGAGGCAGGACTTTGACATGAACTCTGTTCGCTCTCCTACACCACTGTAAGATCTGATCTCGGTTCACTGTTTACCCAAAAGTAGGTCGAAGGGTCACAAGCAGTTTATTGCAAGGAAACTATTGGAAAAACAAATTGGAGGGGCAGGAATAATGTCCACTTGGAGTGGCAGGGATTAATTAGAGATAGTCAGCAGTGCTCTGCCAGGGGGTAATCCTGTCTAACTAACTTGATTAATTTTTTTTGAGGCAATGACTTGATGTGCAGATGAGGGTAAAGCAGTTGATGTAGTCTACATGGACTTTTGTAAGGCTTTTGATAGGATCCTGCATGTGAGATTGGTTAAGAAGGAAAGAGCCCATGGGATCCAGGGCAGTTTGGCAAATTGCATCCAAAATTGGCTTAGTGGCAAAAGGCAGACGATGCTGGTCGAGGGTTGTTTTTGTGAGTGGAAGCCTGTGACCACTGGTGTACCACCGGGATCGGTGCTGGGACCATTACTGTTTGTAGTGTGCATTAATTATTTGGACGTGGATATAGGAGGTATGATCAGTAAGTTCGCAGATGACGCTACAATTGGTTGTGTTGTAATTCCTGAGGAGGAAAGCCTTAGATTACAGAATGATATAGCTGGGCTCGTAAGATGGGTGGCGCATTGGCAAATGGAATTTAATCCTGAGAAGTGTGAGGTGATCTCTTGTGGGAGGACTAACAAGGCAAGGAAATATACAATGGCTGGTAGGACCCTAGGAAGTACAGAGGGTCAGAGGGACCTTAGTTTACTTGTCCCGAGATAACGGAAGGCAGCAGCACAGGTAGATAAGGTGGTTAGGAAGGCATATGGAATACTTGCCTGTACTAGCTGAGGCATGGAATATAAGAGCAGGGAGGTTATGATGAAGCTGTATAAAACGCTATTTAGGCCACAACTGGAGTACTGTGTACAGTTCTGGTTGCCACACTATAGCAAGGATGTGATTGCATTGAGAGGGTGCAGAATAGATTCACCAGGATGTTGCCTGGGCTGGAGCATTTCAGCTATGAAGAGAGACTAAAGGCGAGGGTTATTTTCCTTAGAGCAGAGAAGGCTGAGGGTGTCGTGATTGAGGTATACAAAATTCTGAGGGGCATCGATAGGTTAGATATGAAGAAACCTTCGTTTTCCTCTTAGCTGAGGGGTCATTAACCAGGGGATATTGATTTAAGGTAAGGGACAGGAGGTTTAGAGGGGATTTGAGGAAAATAATTGTCACCCGGAGGGTGGTTCGCTTCTGGAACCCACTGCCTGAAGAGGTAGTGGAGGCAGGAAACATTGCTACATTTAAGAAGTATCTAGTTGAGCACATGAAACGCCATAGCATACAAGGCTACAGGCCAAGTGCTGGAACTGGGATTAGAATAGTTAGGTGTTTGATGGCCAGAACAGGCATAGTAGGCCGAAGGGCCTGTTTCGCTGCTGTATTTCTCTACATCTGTATGACTCTATTGAGGAGTAACAGTTCAAATACAGCACAGCATCAGAATAAACATAGTAGACATACGACCTGTGGCAGGTGAGAAAGGCTTTCTGGCAATGGATTAGATGTTATAAGCTATTATTAAAGCAGGGCACGTAGAAAAATTCAAGGTGATCAGGCAGAGTCAACATGGCTTTGTGAAAGGGAAATGATGTTTAACCAATGTATTGGAGTTCTTTGAAGAAGTAACATGCAGTGTGGATAAAGGGGAACTGATGGATGCACTGGACATAGATTACCAGAAGGCATTTGATAAGGTACCACATCAAACGTCATTGTGGAAAATAAAAACTCATGGTATAGAGGGGTAACATATTGGCATGGATAGAAGATTGGCTAGCTAGCAGGAAACAGAGAGTAGGCATATCTGATTGGCAAGATGCTACGAGTGGTGTGCCACAGGGATTATTGCTGGGGCCTGAACTTTTTACAATTTATATAAATGACTTGGATGAATGGACCGAAGGTATGGTTGTAAAATTTGCCAATGACTCAAAGATAGGTAAGATGGTAAGTTCTGAAGAGGACATAAGGCCGCTACAAAGGGATATAGATAGGTTAAGTGTGTGAGCAAAGATATAACAAATGGAGTATAATGTGAGAAGAGGTGAAATTGTCCATTTTGGCTGGAAGACTTGTCTGTTAACTCGAGACTTGACTATTCTAATACACTCCTGGCTGCTCTCCCACATTCTACTCTCTGTAACCTTGTGGTCATCCAAAACTCTGCTGCCATCTTCTAATTTACACCAAATTCAATTCACCCAACATCCCTGTGCTCAGTGACCTACATTGGCTCTTGGTCCAGTAACACCTCAATTTTAATATTCTCACTCATGTGATCAAATCCCTCCATGTCCTCACCCCTCTGATTATCCCAATCCCTGACCATTTCCAGGATTCGTGAATCTTGTTCATCTTAAAGTCTTTTTCGAATTCCCTTTTTAAAGTGAGTTTCTTTCTATCTGTCTCTCTCCCTGACCACACATTTAATCTCTCCAGCTCCACAGGGGCTGTGGAGGTTTGGATCCATAAAAAGGTGTGAGCTGCACGGCCGGTCACATCCAACACATTGTACAGGACACCCAGGCTGACCGGGGTGCTGGAGTGGGCGAAACATGTATGTGTCTGTCGCGTGAGGAGGGAATTGAATGTGAGGTCAATCAGCCATTCAAGCAGCTTTGATTTACGCCTTTGAAACTTGGTCCACTGACCACCTGTGTTAGTCATTCTCAGTTGAACACACATTCAGCAGCAGGAGGAACCCCTCTAGTGTTATTGAAAAGGACCAGGAATCCGACTTACAGGTGAGGGGCTTTTGACTTACTTCTGCTATTGTAAAGTTAGTGGAGGTGCTGTGGATGGTTTTCTGGAGGTTGTGTTGTGAGCTGCTGCAGGCATTCAGGGAGGACAGAGGATTTGGTGACCCAACACTGGACGAGGAATGTGGACTGTAGTTACAGTGTCTCTGGGTCTGTAACATGAATAACAAATGGAGCAGAGGCTGCAGAGAGGGGAAGCTCTGTAAAGAGGGAGGAGGAGGGGGCTCTGCCCTACCCTCCCCGGGTTTTCCAAGAGGCACTTTTCCGACCTACACCTAACCCAGGAGCAGTGTGTCGGTGACTCTGATTCAATAAGGAGATGGTCACAGTGCTGTTTCACCTCCTGCAACACGACCTGGAGCCTCACACCAGGTGTGAGGACGAAGTTGTCAGTGGCTGTTCAGGTCACAGTTTTATTGAACTTCTATGTATCTGGATCTTTCCAGGCAGGATCAGGAGACATATCAAACATAGATTCATAGAGAGTGATGGAGTCATTCACAACACAGAAGGAGGCCATTCGCCCCCTCCATGCCAGATCTCTGTGGAACAATCCAGTCATTCCCACTCTTCCGCTCAATCCCCATATCTCTGCACGTTCATTTCCTTCAGGTGTCCATCCAGTTTCCTTTTGAAATCATTGATTGTCTCGGCTTCCACCGCCCTCATGGGCAGTGAGTTCCAGCTCATTACCATCCACTGTGTAAAAAAGTTCTTCCTCATATTCCCCCTGTATCTCTTACCCGAAACCTTCCATCTGTGTCCCCTAGTCTGTGCTTCATCAGTTAATGGGAACAGTTTTTCCTTGTCTATCTTATCTAAACCTGTCAAAATCATGAGGGGTCTGGACAGAATAGGTGGGGAGAAACTGTTCCCACTTGTCAAAGGATCAAAAATGGATGGGCACAGATTTAATGTACTTGTTTAAAGAAAACAATGCGAACATGAGGAAAACATTTTTGTACAGTGAGTGGTTCGGTTCTGGATTGCACTGTCTGAGAGTGTGATGGAGGCAGGTTCACTTCAGGCATTGGAAAGGGAATTATATAGTGACCTGAAAAGGAATAATGTACAGGGTTATGGGAAATAGGCACTAAGTGAATTGCTCACTCAGTGAGCCGGTGCAGATATGATGGGCCGAATGGCCTCCTTTTGTGCTGCAATAAATCTGTGATTTTCTGTGATTCTGTCACAATCTTGCACACTTCTAGTAAATATTCCCGCAATCTCCTTTACTCCAGGGAGAACAAACCCAGTTTTTTCCAGACTAACCTTGTTGCTAAAATCCCCCATCCCTCTGGTAAATCTCCACTGCCCCCTCTCAATGACCCTCACATCCTTCCGAAAGTGTGGTGAACAGAACTGGTCACAATACCCCACTTGGGGCCTAACCAGAGCTGTATACATTTTAAGCATAACTTCCCTGCTTTTGAGCTCTATGCCTCTATTTATGAATCCCGAGGTCTCATATGCTTTGTCATCACTCTCTCAATATGTCCTGCCACCTTCAAAGATTTATACACAGCCACACACAGGTCCTTCTCTTCCTGCACACTCTGTGGAACTGTACCATTCTGTCTGCATCGCCTGACACTATCCCTTCTGCCAAAATTCATCACCTCACACTCCTGTGTATTAAATTCGATCTGCCACTTCTCTGCCCATTCTGCCAGCCTATCTGTGTTCTGTTTCAGACAGTTTGCATCATCCTCACTGTTTGCCTGTCCTCCAAATTTGGTATCATCGGCAAATTGTGAGACTCCACTCTGAATTCCAAGATCTAAGTCATTTATGTATAGCAAAAAAAAAAGCAGAGGTCCTAGCACTGATCCTCGGGGAACACCCATTATCTACCATTCTCCAGTCTGAAAGACAAACATTTCACACATTTCTCTGTTTTCTGTCCTGAAGCCAATTTTTGATCCAAATTGGACACCGACCCTTCAATTTCATGAAGCTCAGTTTTGTTCACCAGCCTTTTATGTAGCACCTTATCAAACGCTTTTTAAAAAATCTTTATAAACAGCATCCACCACATTCCCTTCATCATTGTTATCTGATACATCATCAAACAATTCTATTAGATTAGTAAAGCATGATCTTCCTATTTAAAAAAATCCATGCTGACAATCCTTAATTAACTCAAACCTCTCTAAATGTGTGTTGATAGTCTATGTTGCTTTCCTATTCCTTCTGACAAAATGCATCACCTCACACTCCTCTTTATTAAATTCTACCTGCCACCTTTCTGTCCATTCTACTCGCCTATCTATATCATGTTGCAGGTGGTTTGTGATATCCTCCCTGTTTACCACACCTAAAAGATTGCAATCATCAGAAAAAATGTAAAGTCTACCCATTATTCCAAGATTCATGTCATTTATATGTAGCAAAAGAAAAGCACAGTGTTCCTCGCACTGACCATTGGGAAACATCACTGTCTACCATCCTCCAGTCTGAAAAACAACCATTTAACACATTTCTCTTTTCTCTGTCATTTGGACAATTTTTGATCCAATTGGATGCTATTCCTGAGCTTCAATTTTGTTAACTATGCTTTTGTGTGGTTGTTCATCAAATACTTTCATAAAATCCATATATACAACATCCACCGCATTCACTTCATCAACCTTCTCAGATCATCGAAATAAATTCAATTAGTTCATCAAGCATGATCAGCCTTTTAGAAATCCGTGCTGACAATCCTTAAATAACTCAAACCTCTCCAAGTGTGTGTTGATTTTTCCCATGATTATTGTTTCTAAAACCTTACTTACCACTGATGTTAAACTAACTGACCAGTAGTGACTAAACCTGTGTGTTGTCCATTGATAATTCTGGGAGGTAAGGGTGACCATCTATGTCATCATTTTCTCCCTCAGCAGGGAGAATCAGGATGAGATGTCCCGTGGCTTTTTCTGGATAGCGGGATTCCTGATGGTGTAGGTGTCTCTGCGGGGCCCCCATGACAACGGGGAGAAGTACAGGAACTGAAAGAATTCTCACTCCATTAATGTACAGTTGGTGTGTGTGCATGCCCAGTACATCATGCTGGTGAATGTCCACTATTCTGGCAGCAGCCACCATACCTTCATTCTGAAGCAGTCAGCCAGTCCCAACACTGCAGGACTCCATGCAGAACCAGAATGTGGCTCATCGGAGACAAATAAACCTTCTCTAGACACAGCTCATGTTTCTACATCCACAAACCAACACCATCACCAAACAACCGCACACAATTAACATGTGTATAATGTGAGCAATGGAGTCACCAGGAACATGGTGGAACAGACCATCGGTGTGATGAAGCAATGCTTCTGATGTCTGAACCGCTCGGGGGGAGCCCTCCAGTACACACTGGAGCAGGTGTCCAAGTTCATGGTGTTCTGCTGCACCCTTCATATCAACACCATCATGAGGACTCAGGCTTTGGCACCAGGGATCCGCAGGCTACCTCAGTAGGAGGAGGAGGAGGCAGGGAGGATATTTCCTGGATGATTTCAAACCGGAAAGGCTGTCGTAGAGACGCTGCTAAGATTCCAGTTCCCAGACGACAACTTCCCTTTCCAACCATGGATCCCCACTCTCCACCATTACACCCATCTGAGACGCCCCATCACAGCGTCCCCTTGGTCACCATCCTGCTATAAAACAATCAGAATTAATACATTACAGAAGGACCAATTCAGCCTTTCGAGTCTGCACTGGCTCTCTGAATGAACAATTCACCGAATGTCGTTCCCTGCATTCTCCCTGTAACCTGCACATTCGTCCTTCTCATATAACAGTCTATTCAGCTTCTATTGAACCTGCCTCCACCAGACACTCAGGCAGTGCATTCCAGACTCTAACCAATCACTGTGTGAAAAAATATTTTCCTCATGTCGTCTTTGCACCTTTAGGCCATTACTTTAAATCTGTGCCCTGACGTTCTTGATCTTTTCACGAGTAGGAAGATTCTCTCTATCTCCTCTGTCCAGACACCTCATGATCTTTGAAATCTCTAATAAATCACCTCTCAGCCTTCTCCAATGAAAACAGTCCTAACTTCTCCAATCTATCTTCATAACTGAAATTCCTCATCCTGGGAATCATTCTCGTGAATCTTTTCTGTACTCTCTTCAATGCCCTCATGTCTTTCCTCAAGTGTGGTGCCCAGAACTGGACGCAATACTCCAGCTGAGGCTGAACTAGTGTCTTATGCAAGTTCAATATAACATCCTTGCTCTTGTACTCTATGTCCCTGTTAATAAAGCCTCGGATATTATATGATTTATTAAATGCTCACTCAACCTGTCCTGACACCTTCAATGACTTATGCACATATACACCCAGGTCGATCTGCTCCTTCACCCCCTTTAGAATTGTACCCTTTATTTTACATTGTCTCTCCATTTTCTTCCTACCAAAATGAATCACTTCACGTTTCTCTGCCTTGAACTTCACCTGCCACCTGTCTGCCCATTCCAGCAAATTTTCAATCTCCTTTTGAAGTTCTTCACTATCCTCCTCACAGTTCACAATGCTTCCAGTTTCATATCATCTGTAAACTTTGAAATTGTTGCCTGTACACCAAGGTCTCGGTCATTAATATATATCAGGAAAAGAAAGGATCCGAACACTGATCCCTGGGGAACTCCACTACAAACCTTCCTCCAGCCTGAAACACATCTATTAACCATTAATCTTTGTTTCCTGTCACTCAGCCAATTTCGTGTCCATGTTGCAACCCCCGTCCCTTTTATTCCATGAGCTGCAAGTTTGCTCACAGGTCTGTTGTGTGGCACTGTGTTAAAATGTTTTTGCTCGCAGTGACTGGTTAAAAGTCTGGAATGCACTGCCTGAGTGTGGTGGAGGCAGGTTCCATTGAAACTGAATAGACTGTTACATGAAAATCCATGTTTACCACATCAACAGCATTACCCTCATCAACTCTCTCTGTTACCACTCAAAAAAACTCCAGCAATTTAGTTAAACATGATTTTCCCTTATGAAATCCATGCTGGCTTGCTTAATTAACTCGCATTTGTCCATGTGATTATTGATTTTGTCCAAAATTATTTTTTCTAGAAGTTTTCCCACCACGGAAGTTAAACTGACTGACCTGTTGTTGCTGGGTTGATCTTTCCACACTTTTTTGAACAAGGGTGTAACGTTTACAATTCTCCAGTCCTCTGGCATCACCCCCAAGTCTAAGGAAGACTGAAAAATTATGTCCAGTGCCTCTGTGATTTCCACCCTCACTTCCCTCAGTATCCTTGCATGCATCTAATCAGTTCCTGGCACTTTATCCACTTTAAGTATAGACATCCTATCTAATACTTACTCTTTATCAATTTTAAACCCCTCTAGTGCAGCTATGAGGAAAGATTGGATAGGCTGTGCCTTGCCTCCTCTTTCAACATTGCCTGGGTTGCGTCTGAGAACCATTCAAAGTTTATGGCACAGAGAGAGACCACTTGGCCCATCGTGTCTATGCTGTATGAAAAACGATCCATCCATTCTGATCCTACCTTCCAGCATTTGATAGAGTACAGCACTTGAGGTGCCTATCCAGAAACCTTTTGAATGAGTTGTGGGTTTCTGCCTCAATTACCCTTTCGGACAGTGAGTTCCAGACTCCCACCACCCGCTGGGTGAAAAATAAAATCCGCAGCTCACTTATAATCTTCCTACCAATCACTTTAAATCTATGCCCCCTTGTCACTGACCTCTTTGCTAAGGTGAATAGACCCTTCAGCTCCACTCTAACCAGGCCCCTCAACATTTAGCACAATTCAATCAGATCTCCCCTCAGCCTTCTCTGTTCCAACGAGAACAAGCATAGCCTATCCAATCTTTCCTCATAGCTGCATTTTTCCAGTCGTGGCAACATCCTCATAAATCTCCTCAGTACCCTCTCTAGTGCAATTACATCCTTTCTGTAATGAGGTGACCAGAACTGCTCACAGTTCTCAAGTTGTCTCCTAACCAACGAGTATTACTGTTCCAGCATAACCTCCCTGCTCTTATATTCTATACCTCGACTAATAAAGGAAAGGATTCCATATCTTCTTCCTTGTTAAAGACAGATGCAAAGTATTTATTTAGTACCTCAGCTATGCCCTCTGCCTCCATGTGTAAGTCCCATTTCTGGTGCTGAGTCAGCCCCATTCCTGCTTTTACTACCCTTTTTACTATTTATATGTTTGCATAAAACATTGGAATTTCCTTTTATGCTAGCTGCCAATCTCTTTTCATGCTCTCTCTTTGCTTCTGTTATTTGCTTTTTCACTTCCCCTCTGGACCCTCTATATTCAGCCTGGTTCTCAATAGAATTTTCTACCTGGCCTCTGTCAAAAGTTTGAACATCGGTGATTAACTTTCTCAACTTTTCGTGCGACCTTCAAAGATCTGTGTGAATACACTTCAAATTGTTCTGTTCCTGTCTCCTCATTTAAACAATAACCATTTGTTCCTTGCCTCCCCTTACACTTCCTGCAAAAACATATCACTTCACACTTCACTGTGTGAAATCACATCTGCCATGTTCCTGCCCATTTCACCAGTCAGTCTCCATCATCCTGAAGTCTGTTACTATCCTTCTCACTGTTTATTAACGTTTCCGACTTTCCTGTCATCTGAAAACTTTGACATTATCCCCTGTGTACACAAGCCCATTGCATTAACATAGAGCAACAGTAATCCCAACAGTGACCGTGGGGAACCCCACTGTGTACTTCCCTCCAGACTGAACAATAACCATTCTCCACTCCTGCCTGCTTTCTGTCACTGAGCTAATTTTCTGCATGCTGCCATTGAAAATAAAAGACTTTCATTGATGTAGCGCCTTGAATGACGACTGCATGTCCCAAAGTGATTTACAACCAATGACTACTTTCTAAAGTGTAGTCACACTTCGAATGTAGGAAAGAGGGCAGCCAATGTCCGCACAGCAAGATCCCACAAGCAGCAATGCGATAATGATCAGATCTATTTTTGTGATGTTGATTGAAGGAGAAATATTGACCAGGACCTCGGGTATAATTCAGCTGCTCTGCTTCCATATAGTGCGATGGGATCTTGAACATCTACCTGAGAGGATAGACCGAGCCTTGGTTTAAAGTTTCATTCGACAGATGATACCCAAGACAATGCAACACTCCCTCAGTACTGCACTGCAGTGTCAGCCTTGATTCTTGTGATCAAGTGCTGCAGTGACACTTGATCCTAGAAGCTTGTGACTGAAAGGGGAGAGAGCTACAAACTGAGTCACGGCTGACATTGGCCCTTTAATCCCATGTGTTTCTAATTTGGTAACACGGCTGCTATGTGTTACTTTATCAAACGCCTGGTGAAAGGATAGGAATATTGTGAAAGTACAGGCAGGAGCAAGCATAGAATCATAGAATAGAATAGACTGAATGAGGTCATTCGGCCCATCAAGTCTGTGCTGATCCTTTCAAAGAGCAATCCAGTTAGTCCCAACCCTGGCTCATTCACTATATCCTTGAATTTATTTTTGCTTCGGATATTTATCCAATTCCCTTTTGGGATCTACTTTTGAATCTGTATCCATCAGCCTATCAGACAGTGCATTCCAAATCCAAACCACTCGGAAACAAAAAGCCTCATATCTGCTTCTTTTACCAATCCCCTTAAATCTGAGTCTCTGGTTAGTGACCCCTTGGACATTGGAAACAGTTTCTTTTTATTTAATTTATCTAAACACTTCCTAATGTTAAACACCTCAATCAAATATCCTCTGAAAGTGCTCTGCTCGAAACAGAACAACCCCAGCTGCACAACTGCAATCCCTCATGCCTGGACAAGTTCTAGTAAAATAGTTATTCACCCTCTCCGAAGGCTTCATGTCCTTCCTAAAGTGTGGTTCCCAGTATTCGACACAAGACTCCAGGTGCAGCTGAACTAGTATTTTATATATGTTTTACATAATGTCCTTGCTTTTGTTCTTTTTGCCTCTATTTATAAACCCGAGGTTCCTATATATTTATTAACTGTCTAGTTAACCTTTCCTGCCACCTTCAAAGATTTGTGGACAAACACCCCAAGTGTCTCTGTTATTTCACCATCTTTATAGTAACACCATTTAACTTGTATTGTCTCTCCTCATTCATCCTTCCAAAACGTATTACCTCACACATCTGCAATGTCAATTAAATATTGAGAAGATTGAAGTCATTGTTTTCTGTCTCTGCTCCAAACATTTCCTAGTTACACACTCCATCCCTCTCCTCAGTAAATGTTTGAGACTAACCGAAACTGTTCGCATGCTTGGTTACAGAGCTCACCTTGAGATGCCTTGAGATGACCTTCCTACCAAATATTCACACCATCAGTAAAACGGCCCATCTCCACCCTTGGTGGAGTTGCATGCTGGTTAAAGAGGAAATGAATGCAATAGTGACGCAGGATATTAGCTCTGACGATGTCGAATATGTATGGGTAGAGCTGAGAAACAGCTCCAAAAAACCTTTGTGGGGGTTGCATATAGACCCCCAGACTGTAGTGCTGAATTTGGGAATGGCATTGAACAGGAAATTAGAGACGCATGCGATAAAGGAACATCTGTAATTTTGGGTTTCTTGAATCTGCATATAGATTGGGCAAATTAAATTGGTCACAATACATTGTGGAGGAATTCCTGGAGAATATACGGGATGGTTTTCAGGGCCAATTCTTTGAGGAACCAACTGAAGAACAGGACATCCTAGACTGGTTGTTGTGTAATGAGAGAGGAACAATTGACAATCTAGTTGTGCGAGGTCCCTTGGGGATGAGCGACCATAATATGATAAAATTCTTCATCATGATGGAGAGTGACCTAGTTGATTCTGAGACTAAGGTCGTGAATCTTAATAAAGTAAGCTACGAAGGTATGAGGCATAAGTTGTCGATGATACATTGGGAAACGTTACTTAAAGAGGAGACCCTGGATAGGCAATGGCAAACATTCAAAGAGCGCATGGATGAACTGCAACAATTGTTTACTCCTGTCTGGTGCAAAAGTAAAACGGAAAAGGTAGCCAAATCATGGCTTACAAGGAAAGTTCGAGATAGCATTCGATCCAAGGATGAGGCATGTAAATTCGCCAGGAAAAAACAACAGACCTGAGGATTGGGAGCATTTTAAAATTCAGCAAAGGAGCACCAAGGGATTGATTAAGAAGGGGAAAATGGAGTACAAGAGTAAGCTTGCGGGGAACATAAAAACTGACTGCAAACGAATCTATAGGTATGTGAAGCGGAAAAGATTGGCGAAGACAAATACAGGTCCGTTACAGTCAGAAACAGGGAAATTTATTATGGGAAACAAAGAAACGGCTGACCAACTAAATGCATCCTTTAGTTCTGTCTTCACAAAGGAGGACACAAATAGCATACCAGAAATGTTGGTGAATACAGGGTTCAGTGAGAGAGAGGAACTGAAAGAAATCAGTATTAGTAGAGAAATGGTGTTGGGGAATTTGATGGCATTGAAGGCCTATAAATCCCCAGGGCCTAGTAATCTCCATCCCAGAGTACTTAAGGAAGTGGCCCTAGAAATAGTGGATGGATTGGTGGTCATCTTCCAAGATTCCATGGACTCTGGAACAGTTCCTACAGATTGGAAGGTAGCTAATGTTATCCCACTATTAAAAAAGGGAGGGAGAGAGAAAGCAGGAAATTGCAGACCAGTCAGCCTGACATCGGTCATGGGGAAAATCCTGGAGTCCATTATCAAATATTTTGCAGCAGAGCACTTGGAGAATAGTGGTAGAATCGGACAGAGTCAGCATGGATTTATGAAAGGGAAATCATGCTTGATAAATCTACTAGCATTCTTCCAGGATGTAACTAGTAGAGTTGATGAGGGGGAGCCAGTGGATGTGATTTATTTGCACTTTCGGAAGGCTCTCGACAAAGTTCCACGTAAGGGTTTAGCATGTAAAATTAAAGTGCACGAGACTGGGGGTAGTGTATTGCGATAGATAGAAAATTGGTTGGCAGACAGGAAACAAAGCATTGGAACACACGGATCTTTTTCTGAATGGTAGGCAGTGATTATTGGGGTACCGCAGGGATCGGTGCTAGGACCCCTGCTGTTCACAATATATATGTTAATGATTTAGATGAGGAAACTAAATGTAATATCTCCAAATTTGCAGATGATACAAAATTGAGTGTGAGGGTAAGTTGTGAGGAGGATGCAGAGAGGTTTCAGGGTGATTTGGACAAGTTGAGTGAGTGGGCAAATGCATGGCAGATGCAGTATAATGTGGATAAATGTGAAGTTATCCACTTTACTAGCAAAAACAGGAAGGCAGATTATTATCTGAACGGCTATAAACTGAGAGAGGGGAATATGCAGCGAGACCTGGGTGTTCTCGTACATCAGTCACTGAAGGTAAGCATGCAGGTGCAACAGGCGGTAGAAAAAGGCAAATGTTATGATGACCTTTATAGAGACAGGATTCGAGTACAGGAGCAGGGATGTTTTACTGCAATATACAAGAACTTGGTGAGGCCGCACTTGGAATATTGTGTGCAGTTTTGGTCTCCTTATCTGAGGAAGGATGCTCTTGCTATAGAGGGAGTGCAGTAGCGTTTTACCAGACTGATTCCTGGGGTGGTCGGACTGTCATATGAGGAGAGATTGAGTCGGTTAGGATTATATTCACTGGAATTCTGAAGAGTAAGGAGGGATCTCATCGAAACCTATAAAATTCTAACATGACTTGACAGGTTAGATGCAGGAAGGATGTTCCCGATGGTGGGGGACTCCTGAACTACAGGATATGGGGTAAAACTTTCAGGACTGAGATGAGGAGACGTTTCTTCACCCAGAGAGTGGTGAGCCTGTGGAAACCTGTCATCACGCCCATATCCAAGGGAGATTGGAATGTTCTGGCCAGCGCCTCTGCTATTTCCCCCATTGCTTCCCTCAGCAACCCTCATACATCCCATCCAGACTGGATAAATGTTCAACTTTGTTGTGGTACAAAAGTGCTGGATTGAAAAGGGTTAACTGAATCTGTTTGTTCCGTGACTGTAATTAATGTCAGTCTCCATGGACCCTAATTGTGTCACTGGACGTTTTCCATCTTCTATTAATAAGGGGCTTCTTTCAATGTGTTATTCCATAGTGTCAGTGGGAACATCAGCCCCGGCACTTACAGAGATTAGCTGCTCCAGAGAGATAGAGAGAGGATAGGTTGGAATCTGAGAACAAAAGACTGGAATGTTACAACAATGGGTCAGAATCTGAGAACAATAGATTGGAATGTTACAACAATGGACAGGAGTTTATCCTCGGATCTTTACTCTCTTTCTACATATTATGATCGGTACTCATTAAACTCTCGTATCTATCTCGCACTGAAGATTATTCAATACATTTACTATCCCATCCTGGCTATTATTGGTGTCCCTGGTAAGTCTCTCTATCTAGCTATTAATTCTTTAAACCATGTTTAAATGCATTACTGCTCCTGTAATTTACTCTGCCCTTCTTGCTGCCGTTGTATTCCTGGTGAATATCTTCAGCCATGAGCTCTATAAACCATTGTCAGCTGTATTACAGTTATTGTCATATACTCTCTCATCGTTGCTGCTGTTGCTGTCTCTATTTCAGGCCAGGAGATCTGTAAACCCTGTTTCACTGAAATACTGTTCTGTAATGTAAATTTTGGGAAGACTGAAGCCAGTGTCATTGGTCTCCATCACAAACACCATCCCCTATCTGGGAAGCACATACTCCACCCTGCCCAATATCTGAGGCTCAACCAGACAGTTTACAACTTCTGTGTTATATTTAAACCTGAGCTGAGTTCATCTCCATATTCTTTCCATCACCAACCCTGCTGAAAACCATCTCTGTGATATCACCCATCTCCATCTCTGCCTCAGCCCCTCTACTGCGTAAACCCTCATCTGCATCACAGTTAAATACACAGTTGGCTATTCCAATTCCATCTTGGTCACGTCCCAGTTATAAACCTCCATAAACCACAGCCCATCCAGATCTCTGCTGCCTGTATCCGATCTCACACCAAATGCCAATCACCAATCACCCCTGTGCTCACTGATATCCATTGGCTCTCGGTCTGGCACCACCTTAATTTTAATATTCTCATTCGTGCGTTTGAATCTCTCCATGGCCTCACCCCTCCATTTATTCACTTTCCCCTGCCCATTTCACATATTCCTGCAAGTCTTTCGACTTCACTCTTTTTACAGTTCTCCTTGTAAAGTGAATTTATTTCCCTCTGTATGTGTCCCGAGACAGGATTATAGACTCTGCAGCAAGACAGCTGCTGCCGGTACAGAAGCTGGGATTCATAAAGAGATGTGAATCGCACAGCCGGCCACTTCCAGTGCGGTCTGCACAATATCCCATGCTGGGCGGGGCTCCAGCCCAGTCGTATCATCTATGTGCTGTTAGCGTGGTCTTCACAGCCGGCCACTTCTACTGTGGCCTGCACACTGTCCCAAGCTGAACAGGGCTCTAGCTCAATTGTACCTTGTATGTGTTGTTCCTTTGAGGTTGGATTTGAAAGTGATGTCAATGTACCATAGCAGCAGCTTTGATGTACTTCTTTGAAACTTGGTCAGTGCATGTCCAATGACCGCCTGTGTTAGTCACTCTCAGTTGAACATACATTCAAAGGATGAATTTAAATGGACCAGGCATCCAACTGACAGGTGAGGGGCTTTTGACTTACTTCTGCTATTGTACAGTTAGTGCAGGTGCTGTGGATGGTTTTCTGGAGGTTGTGTTGTGAGCTGCTGCAGACATGCAGGGAGGACAGAAGATTTGGTGACCCAACTCTGGACGAGGTATGGGGACTGTAGTTACAGTGTCCCTGGGTCTGTCACATGACCAACAAATGGAGCAGAGGCTGCAGAGAGGGGAAGCTCTGTAACGAGGGAGGAGGAGGGGGCTCTGCACTAACCACCCCGGGTTTTCCAAGAGCACTTTTCCTACCTACACCTAACCCAGGAGCAGTGTGTGAGGTGACTCTGATTCAATAAGGAGGTGGTCACAGAGCTGTGTCACCTCCTGTAACACAACCTGGAGCCTCACACCAGGGTTAGGACGGAGTTGTCAGTGGCCGTGAAGGTCACAGTTTCATTGAACTTCTATGTATCTGGATCGTTCCAGGCAGGAGCAGGAGACATATCCAACAGAGAGTGGTAGAAATCGATAGTCATTTACAACACAGAAGGAGGCCATTCAGCCCCTGCATGCCGGCTCTCTGTGGAACAATCCAGTCAGTTCCACTCCCCCGCTCAATTCCCGTATCCCTGCAAGTTCATTTCCTTCAGGTGTCCATCCAGTTTCCTTTTGAAATCATTGATTGTCTCAGCTTCCACCACCCTCATGGGCAGTGAGTTCCAGCTCATTACCATCCACTGTGTAAAAAAGTTTCTCCTCATATTCACCCTGTATCTCTTACCCGAAACCTTCCATCTGTCTCCCCTAGTCCGTGTTTCATCAGTTAATGGGAACAGCTTTTCCTTGTCTATCTTATCTAAGTCTATAATAATCTTGTACACCTCCATCAAATCTCTCTCAATCTCCTTTACACCAGGACAACAACTCCATCTTCTCCAAACTCACTTTGTAACTAAACTCCCATCCCTGGAATCATTCTGGTAAATCTCCTCTGCACCCTCTCAGGGCCTTTCACATCCTTCCTACAGTGTGGTGACCAGAACTGTACACAGTTCTCGAGTTGGTGTCTAACCAAAGCTTTATGAAGGTTCCGCATAACTTCCCATATTTTGTATCTTTGCCTCTATTGATGAATCGCAATATCTGATATGATTTGCTAAACACCCTCCTAATATGTCCTGACACCTTCAAAGATCAATACATATGGAGCCCCAGATCCCTCTGTTCCTGCACAATCATTAGAACTGTGTCATTAAGTCTATATTGCCTTCCTCTTCCAACTGACAAAATAAAGCACATCACACTCCTCTTTATTAAGTTCTCCCTGCCACTTACCTGTCCATTCTGCTAGCCGATCTATATCATGTTGCAGGTGGTTTGTGACATCCTCCAAGATTGCAATCATCAGAAAAAATGCAAATTCTTCTCTGTATTCCAAGATCCATGTCATTTATATGTAGCAAAAAAAAGCACAGCATTCCTCGCACTGACCATTGGGAAACATCACTGTCTACCATCCTCCAGTCTGAAAAACAACCATTTAACACATTTCTCTTTTTTCTGTCATTTGGACAATTTTTGATCCAAATGGATGCTAATCCTGAGCTTCAATTTTGTTAACCAAGCTTTTGTGTGGTTGTTCATCAAACAATTTCATAAAATCCATGCATACAACATCCACCACATTCCCTTCATCAACCTTCTCAGATCATCAAAATAAATTCAATTCGTTCAGTCAAGCATGATCTGCCTTTTTAGAAATCCGTGCTGACAATCCTTAAATAACTCAAACCTCTCCAAGTGTGTGTTGATTTTTCCCTGATTATTGCTTCTAAAACCTGACTCACCAATGATGTTAAACTAACTGACCAGTGGTTGCGAGGCCTATGTGTTGTCCATTGATAATTCTGGGAGGTGAGGGTAACCATCTATGTCATCATTTTCTTCCTCAGCAGGGAGAAGCAGGATGAGTGATCCCGTGGCTTTGTCAGGATAGCGGGATTCCTGATGGTGTAGGGAGCTCTGCGGGGCCCCCATGTCAACGGGGAGAGGTACAGGAACTGGAAGCACTCTCACTCCATTGATGTACAGTTGGTGTGTGTGCCTGCCCAGTACATCCTGTTGGTGAATGTCCACTATCCTGGCAGCAGCAAGGATACCTTCATTCTGAATCAGTCAGCCGGTCCCAATACTCCGGGGCTCCTTGCAGAACCAGAATGTGGCTTCTCGGAGGCAAAGGAAACTCCTCTAGACACAGCTCATGTTTCTACACCACCAAACCACATCCCACCACCAACCAACCTCACAATATTAACATGGGTATAATGTGAGCAATGGAGTCACCAGGAACATGGTGGAACAGACCATCGGTGTGATGAAGCAATGCTTCCGATGTCTGAACCGCTCGGATGGAGTCCTCCAGTGGACACTGGAGCACGTGTCCAAGTTCATGGTGTTTTATTGCATCCTTCATATCATCACCATCATGAGGACGCAGGCATTGGCACCAGGAATCCGGAGGCTACCTCAGGAGGAGGAGGCAGGGAGGATATTTCCTGGATGCCTTCCAGCCAGACAGGTTGTCGGAGAGTCCCTGCTCAGATTCCGGTTCCCATAGGACAACTTCTCTTTCCCGCCATGAATCCCCCATTCTCCACCATTACACCCATCAGAGATGCCCCATCACAGTGTTATTACAGCACAGAAGGAACTATTCAGCCAGTCGTGTCTGCACCGGCTCTCCGAATGCACAATTCACCGAATCCCATTCCCTGCCTTCTTCCCGGAACCCTGCACATTCTTCCTTCTCATATACCAGTTTATTCAGCTTTAGCATGTTCATAGATGTGGTCACCACACTGCTGAAGAGCATGCAGGGAGAGTGGGAATGGGTGATCAGCAGGCAGTCAAAAATTATCAGGCAGGTAGTGCAAGAGACCCCTGAGTGCATCTCACTCTCCAACAGGTATTCAGTTCTGTATACTGAGGGAAGTGATGCTTCTCCTGGGGAGTGCAGCCACAGCAAGTCCATGTCAACACGGGTGGCTAAGCTGCAGAGCGGCACACAGGGATGACTGGAAGAGCCATAGTGATAGGTGAACGAGAGGTGATCTCATTGAAACCTACATAATACTGAAACGGCTAGACCGGGTAAATGCTGGTAAGATGTTCCCTCTGGTTGGGGAGTCTAGAACCAGCAGACACAATTTTAAAATAATAGAGAAGCCAGTTAGGACAGAGATGAGGGGAAATTTCTTTACTCAGAAGGTTGTGATCTTTGGAATTCTCTGCCCCAGAGGGCTGTGAAATCTCAGTCATTATGTATGTTTAAAGTGGAGGTTGACAGTTTTCTAAATACCAGTGACATAAACGGATATCGGGATAGTGAGGGAAAAAGGCATTGAAGTGGATGATCAGCCATCATGATATTGGATGGTGGACCAGGCTCGATGGGCTGAATGGCCTACTCCAGCTGCGATGTTCCGAAGCTGCTTACCTCTTTCAAACTCGAGGTAAGTTTAATCAGGCTGCTTTCAGAGGGTTCAGAATGTTTGCTGGTACACCTCTGGTACTATCTCGTATGTACCCAGGATAGCAATTTTAGTCATCACAAAATCTGATGAATTTTCATCTGGCAACAGTGAATAAACCTCATGGGCTTTTCCTGTTATTTTATTTTGTAAAAACAGTGTCCATCTCTCTGCGGGCTATTGCAGTTGCTTTGCAAGTTTAACAATAGCGACGACAAATTCTGGCACATTCTCCTCCTTGAACTTTCGCATGAACTCGGAGAACTTTAAGAGATCAGCGCATGGCCCTGAGCTAGGGGCAGCTCCCTCACTAGCTGTGTCTTCACTGGGTGTATTGGGTCTTCCTCTAGTTGTTTGAGCTGCCTTAAATCCCTTTCCTCCTTCTGGAACACTCTTACTTTCTCCCTTTCACTCTGCTCTTTCTCGCTCTCTCTGGAATTCTAATTCCAGTCTCTTCTGTTCTAGTTTTACCTTAGCTAACATTACTCTATCTGTTAGTGATTCTAACCCTGTGTGAGTCTTCAGCTTCAAGTGAAAAATGGTTGGACACAGGTCTTAGGATTTCAGGTTCTGAGCTTTTGGACGGAGAGTAATCCTTAACTGTCCAGCCACATTACTTAACTTTTCAACTGATAGGACTTTTAACCTTTACCGAGTTACTTCACTGGCTATGTAACTCCTTTATTGGGAATGGAACTCCTTTATCCAAAAAGACAGGGAGACAGAAAGCTGGAAGCTCCAGGCTAGTTAGCTTTATATCTGTCTCGCAGAAAATGTGAGAAGTTATGATTAAAGACGTAATAGATAAAATCAAGATAATCAGGCAGAGTCAACATGGTTTTCTCAAAAGGAAATCATGTTCAACAAAATTTATTCGACTTCTTTGAAGAAGTAGCATGTGCTGTGGAGAAAGGGAAACAGGTGGATGTACTGTACTTAGAGTTCCAGAATGCATTTGATAAGGTGTCACATCAAACGGTATTGCTCATGGTGTAGGGGGTAACATATTGGCATGGATAGAAGATTTCCTAGTTCACAGGAAACAGAAGGTAGGCATAAAGAGGTCATTTTCTGGTTGGCAAGGTGTAATGAGTGGTGTGCCACAGGAATCAATGTTGGGGCCTCAACTTTTTACAATTTATAGAAATGACTTGGATGAATGGACCAAAGGTATAGTTGCTAAATTTGCTGATGACGCAAAGTTAGGCAGTAAAGTAAATTGTGAAGAGGACATCAGGAGGTTAAAAATGGAATATAGATAGGTGAAGTCAGTGGGCAAAGATCTGGCAAATGGAGTACAATGTGGAAAAATGTGAACTTGTCCATTTTGGCAGGAAGAATAAAAAAGAATCATTAATCTAAATGGTGAGAGATTGCAGAGCTCTGAGATGCAGGGGGATCTGGGTGTTCTACTGCATGAATCGCAAAATGTGAGTATGCAGGTACAGCACGTTATTAGGAAAGCTAATAGAATGTTATTGATTATCATGAGGGGAATTGAATACAAAAGTAGGAAGATCATGCTTCAGCTGTACAGGGCATTGGTGAGACCACATCTGGAGTACTGTGAACAATAGTGGTCTCCTTATTTAAGGAAGGCTGTAAATGCATTGTAGCAGTTCAGAAAAGGTTTGCGAGAACAATACCTGGAATGGGTGGATTGTCTTATGAGGAAAGATTGGACAGGCTAGGCTTGTATCCACTGCAGTTTAGAAGAGTAAGAGGCGACTTGATTGGAACATATAAGATCATGAGGGGTCTTGACAGGGTGGATGTGGAAAGGATGTTACCCCTTGTGGGAGAATCTAGAACTACGGGTCACTATTTAAAAATAAGGGGTCGCCCATTGAAAACAGGAAAGAGGAGAATTGCTTTCTCTCAGAGGGTCGTGAGATTTTGGAACTCTCGTCCTCTAAAGGCAGTGGAAGCAGAGTCTTTAGGTATTTTAAGGCAGAGATAGAGAGATTCTTGATAAACAAGAGATAAAAGGTTATTGTAGGTAGGTGAGAATGTGAAGTCGAGGTTAAACTCGGATTAGCGATGATCTTATTGAATGACAAAGCAGGCTAGAGGGGCCGAGTGGCCAACTCCTGCTCTTAATTCGTATGTTCACGTGTTCGTTTGCTCTGGTTTTGCAAGGTGCTGGCTTTGAATGTGGATATTGTAGTGCTCCAGCAGTGAAAAACACAATAAAACTGCTTTGAAATTGTTTTCTCAGGATCAATTGCTTTTACCACTTCTCTGGCCACAGGCGAGGTACCAGAGGGTTGGTGGACAGCGAATGTGGTACCATATTCAAGAAGGGTAGCAGGGATTTTAGTTTAGTTTAGTTTAGAGATACAGCACTGAAGCAGGCCCTTCGGCCCACCAAGTCTGTGCCGACCATCAACCTCACATTTATGTTAATCCTACACTAATCCCATATTCCTACCACATCCCCACCTGTCCCTATATTCCCCGACCACCTACCTATACTTGGGGCAATTGCTAATGGCCAATTTACCTATCAACCTGCAAGTCTTTGGCATGTGGGGGAAAACTGGAGCACCCGGAGGAAACCCACGCAGAAACAGGGAGAACTTGTAAACTCCACACAGGCAATACCCAGAATTGAACCCGGGTCACTGGAGCTGTGAGGCTGCGGTGCTAACCACTGCACCACTCTGCCACGTGTACCAGGTAAGTACAGGCCCGTGAGTCTAACATCAGTGGTTGGGAAACTATTGGAAAAAAATCTGCGGGACAGGATTAATCTCCACTTGGAGAGGCAGAGATCAATCAGGGATAGTTAGCTTGGCTTTGTCGGGGGAGATCGCGTCTAACAAATTTGATTGAATTTTTGATGAAGTGACTAAATGTGTCGATGAGGGTAAAGCAGTTGATGAAGTCTACATGGACTTCAGTACGGCTTTTGATAAGGTCCCGCATGGGGCATTGGTTATGAATGTAAGAGCCCATGGGATCAAGGGTAATTTGGCATATGGAGCCAAAATTGCATTAGTGGCTGGAGGCAGAGGGTGATGGTTGAGGGTTGTTTTTACGAGTGGAAGCCTGTGACCAGTGGTGTACCACAGGGATCGGTGCTGCGACCCTTGCTGTTTGTAGTATGCATTAATGATTTAGACGTGAATTTGGGAGGCATGATCAGTAAGTTCGCAGATGACACGAAAGTTGGTGGTGATGTAAATAGTGAGGAGGAAAGCTTGAGATTACAGGACGATATAGATGGGCTGGTAAAATGGGCAAACAGTGGCAAATGGAATTTAATCCTGAGAAATGTGAGGTGATGCATTTTGGGAGGAATAACAAGGCAAGGGAATACAGAAGGGATGGTAGGACCTCAGGAAGTACCGAGGGTCAGAAGGACCATGGTGTACTTGTCTATAGAGCACTGAAAGCAGCAGTACAAGTAGATAAGGTGGTTAGGAAGGCATATGGGGCACTTGCCGAGGTATGGAATGTAAGAGCAGGGAGGCTATGATGGAGATGTATAAATCGCTAGTTAGGCCACAGCTGGAGTACTGTGTACGGATCTGGTCACCACACTATAGAAAGGATGTGATTGCACTGGGGAGGGTCAGAGTAGATTCACCAGGATGTTGCCTGGGCTGGAGCGTTTCAGCTATGAAGAGAGATTGGATAGGCTAGGGTTGTTTACCTTAGAGCAGAGATGGCTGACTGGGGACCTGACTGAGGTGCACAAAATTATAAGGGGCTGAGATAGGAAGAAAATGTTTCCCTTATCGGATGTGTCAATAACCAGGGGGGCAAAGACTTAAGTTAAGGGGCACGAGGTTTAGAGAAAATTTGAGGAAAAATTATTCTAACCCAGAGGGTGGTTGGAATCTGGAACACATTGCCTGAAGTGTGGTAGAGGCAGGAACCCTCACAACAACATTTAAGATGTATTTAGATGAGCACGTAAAGCGCCATACCATACAAGATTATGGGCCAAGTGCTGAAAAATGGGATTAGAATGGATAGGCCTGATGGCCAGCGCGGGATAGGCCTGATGGCCGGAGTGGACACGGTGGACCAATGGGACTGTTTCTGTGCTGTGACTCCAATTTGTCGTTTGTTGCTGGGTTATGGTCACTGGAACCTCCAGAGTTCTGTAGAAGCCAGATGGGGATGGGTCCTAGGCTCCCCATTTGTCCTAGCCTTTATTTGATCACAACAAGGTTTATTCCTTTTCAACAGTGGACGTGCTTACCACCTCAGTGAGTGTTTTACGTTTTTATTTTTGTTGTGATGGTGAAAGAACCAATCAGAGAGATTTTCTTGAGTTTAAGCTAGAGGTGAGTTTATTACATTTTAAAATTCTAATTGGATCGAAATAAAATAATTAAAATATACGCTATACATTCACGCAGACACTGAAACGAGATACACACACAAATAAATTAGAATGAGAAATAAATTTGTGGTTGGTTATGAATCCGGAATAATTTCTTTTAAAAAAAACAAGATCTGTGACATTGGATGATTCTGTGGTCTGCGCCTTTGCCAACCTTAGTTATGAGTTTCATGTCATCTGCAAGACATGAACTTATGCCTTTCTTTACATACAGGTCTATTTCATTCATATATCTATCTACATGTCAGGAACAGCACTAGTTCTAATACAGACCCCTGAGAAACAATACTGTATACTCCCCCTCCCCCAGTCTGAACAATGCCTGTTCACCACTTCTGTCTGCTTTCTGTCCCTGAGTCAGTGTCATATCCACACTATAACTGTCACATTAATCCATGTGTTCCACTTTTCATAACAAGTCTATGACATGTCATTTGATCGCAGGCCATTTGAAAGTCCATATACATAATACTAAACACACTATCCTCATCAACACTCACAGTTATGTCATCGACTAACTTGATCAAGATTATCAGGCATGATTTTCCATTGACCTATCCGTGCTGCTTGTCATTTATTATCCCCTGTTTTCCCAAGCAAGATATATATTTGTACTGGGTTACGGCCTCCAGAAATTTCCAACCATCAGCATTACACTGACTGGTCAGTAGTTATAGGGTTTATCTAATCTCTCCATTTGGAAACGGTGTGTGACCTTGACAGCCTTCCACTCCTCTGATAACACTCTCACATCCAAGGAGGACTGTAAGATTCTGGCCAGTGCCTCCGCTATTTCCACAATTCTTTCCCTCAACAAACCTCATGTATCCTATCTAAACCGGGTAAATCTTCTACTTTATTGTGGTACAATAAGTGTTGGATTGAAATGGGTTAACTAAACCTGTTTGTTCAGTGACTGTAATTAATGTCAATCCTCATGGACCCTAATTGTATCACTGGAGGATTTCCCTCTTTTATTAATAAGGGACTCCTTTCAAAGTGCTATCCCATAGTGTCAGTGGGAGCATCAACCCTGACACGAACAGGGATCCACGGCTAGAGTGAGATGGAGAGGATATATCAGAAACTGAGAACAATGAATTGGAATGTAACAACAATGGGTCAGAATCTGAGAACAGTAGATTGGAATGTTACAACAATGGGCAGCAGGAGTTTATCCTATTGGCTTGGCGAAGTTACTGCAGATTATTTTTGGATAACATTAGAATGGCGGATCTATTTTGTACTGAAGATGATTGAAACGATTTACTATCCCATCCTAACTATTGTTGGTGTACCTGGTAAGTCTCTGTATCTAACTATTTGATCTATGAACCATATTTCACTGATTTAGCGTTCTTTTCATGTGAAATCATGAGCAGCCTCAAGCCATTTTCTTCAGTCTCTGTCACAAACTCAATTCCCTATCCACTCCATTCCACTCCCTGCCCAATGTCTGAGGCTGAAGCAGACTGTTTCAACATCTGTGCTCCATTCATACCTGAGCTGAGTCCATCCTCATATTCTCTCCATCACCAACTCTGCCGACAACCACCTCTGTAATATTTCCCATCTCCACCTCTGCCTCAGCCCATCTGCTGCATAAACCCTCATCCGTGCCATTGTTAAATCCACACTTGATGAGTCCAATTCTATCCTGCTCACCCTCGCAGTTATAAACCTCCATAACTCACAGCCCATCCAGAACTCTGCTGCCTGTATCCTAACTCACACCAAATCCCGATCACCCATCACCCCAGTGCTCACTGAAACACATTGGCACCCAGTCTGGCAGCACCTTAATTTTAATATCCTCATTCTTGTGTTTGAGTTCCTCCATGGATTCACCCCACCCCCCAAATTAGTCACATTCCCCTCCATTTCACAAACTATTTAAAATCTTATGCCTTCAAGTTTATGTCGAATTTTCTTTTTAAAGTGAGTTGCTTTCACACTATATCTTCCCTGGAAGCTTTTCACTCTGTGGCTCACTGGTACCAACATGATGGAAACCTGGATCCATAAAATGCTGTGAAATGCAAAGCCATCCACTTCTAGTGCGGCCAGCACAGTGCCCTATGCTGGGCAGGTCATTAGCTTGGGTGTACCATGTATGTGCTGATAGTGTGAGGAGGGGTTAGAATGAATGTCACTCATTCCAGCAGTTTTGATGTACGTCTTTGAAACTTGGACTGTGCATGTCCACTGACCGCCTGTATTGGTCATTCTCAGCTGAATATAATTTCAGCAGCATGTGGAACACCAAGGAGGAGTTAGATATGGCTCTTGGGGCGAAATGGATCAAAGGATATGGGGGGAAAGCGGGAATAGGTTACTGATGATCTACCATGGTCATAATGAATGGCAGAGCAGGCTCGTAGGGCCGAATGGCCTACTTCTGCTCCTATTTTCTATGTTTCTATGTTCACTGTTATTTAAAAAGACCAGGCATCCAACTTACAGGTGAGGGGCCTTTGACATACTTCTGCTATTGTAAAGTTAGTGGAGGTGCTGTGGGTGGTTTTCTGGAGGTTGTGTTGTGAGCTGCTGCAGGTATCCAGGGAGGATAAGGATTTGGTGAACCAACTCTGGACGAGGTATGGGGTCTGTAGTTACAATGTCTCTGGGTCTGTAACATGGCCATCAAATGGAGCAGAGTCTGCAGACAAGGGAAGCTCTGTAAAGAGGGAGGAGGAGAGGGCTCTGCCCTACCCACCCCGCGTTTTCCAAGAGCATTTTTCCTGCCTACACCTGACCCAGGAGCAGTGTGTGAGGTGACTCTAACTCACTAAGGAGGTGGTCACAGAGCTGTGTCACCTCCTGTAATATGACCTGGAGCCTCACACCAGGGTGAGGATGGAGCTGTCGGTGGTTGTTAAGGTCATAATTTCATTGAACTTCTATGTATCTGGATATTTCCAGGCAGGAGCGGGTGACGTATCCATTATCTCTCTCTATGCTGTCCATTGATGTATATGCTGGTGACGAAGGCCATCCATCTCGGGTGAGGTAAATATATCATTTACACCCTCAGCAGGGAGAAGCAGGATGAGACATCCCATGGCTTTGTCAGGATAGCAGGATTCCTGAAGGTGTAGGTGGCTCTGCGGGGCGCCCATGTCAATGGGGAGAGGTACAGGAACTGATAGGTCTCTCACTCCATTGATGTATAGTTGGTGTGTTAACATGCCCAGTACATCATGTTGGTGAATTTCCACTACCCTGGCAGCAGCAATGATAACTTCATTCTGAAGCAGTCAGCCGGTCCCACCACTTCGGGTCTCCATGGAGAACCGGAATGCGGTTCCTCAGAGACAATGGCATACGCCCCCTCCACCCCACCGCCCCCCCCCATCACCCCTCTATACATGGCTATACCTTCTACACACCTAAACCCACTTCTCACTGCCAGTCAAACACTCCAGCAGGAACACGATGGAACAGACCATCGGTGTGATGAAGCAATACTTCCAATGTCTGAACCGCTCAGGGGAAGCCCTGCAGTACACACTGGAGCAGGTGTCCAAGTTCATGGTGTTCTGCTGCAACCTTCAAATCATCACCATCATGAGGACACAGGCATTGGCACCAGGAATCCGGAGGCCACTTCAGGAGGAGGAGGAGGAGGCAGGGAGGATATTTCCTGTATGTCTTCTACCCAAACAGGCTGTTAGAGAGTCCCTGCCAAGATTCCAGTTCCCATAGGACAACCTCCCTTTCCCACCATGGACCCCCCCCCCCCCCATTCTCCACCATTACACTCATCTTAGACGTCCCATCACAGCGTTCTCTTGGTCACCATCCTGTAATAAAAACCACCAGCAAAAACCTTTTCATTAACATATTTATCCATCACCAATGATACAAACATTACCGAACTATTCGCCCTTGTGTATTCCCTTAGTGCCTGTCTTGTGGGTTCCCTCAACTTGCCTAGTGCTCCTACACAGTGTTTCCCCACTGACTGCAGCATGGCTGGTGGAAGGCTGCTGACCTTCACTGGGAGAGACTGCAGATGGCCTTGCAGGGCGTCCTCGAGCAGCTCTGGGTCTTGAGGGCTCGGATTCAGACTGCACCACCTCGGCATAGGCAGCAGCAGCCTGGGCTGGCTGATGGGTAACAGCAAGGACACTCACAAATACTGTTATCCTGTGAGAAGACAGAAGGTTCATACTCCACGGAGACCCTGTCACTCCCACCTGGTGACACCTCAGCAATCCTAGTAATCTATTGGATCATATATTGCTGGACTGCTATGAAAGCCTGAAAACCCATTTGATCTCTGAGTTCAACAGCCATGATGACAGCAGTCTGATCCTGCATGGCAGCAAGCATGGATCTCATGGCCTCAGTCTGAGTTTCCACTGCAGTACTGAGACGTTGGGTGTCTGCTGTCTGTGCTGCAGTGGAAGCTGAGACAATGGTCACCAGGCGCTGTATCACGGCTGGATCCGCTAGTGCTGTCATGGAGTTAGTGACCACTTCTACAGGAGAAAGAATGGACTTCAATCTCCGTGAAATGTTCTGAATCATGTTCACTGCAGCCTCACAGCTCCAGGGACCCGGGTTCGAATCTGGGTACTGCCTGTGTGGAGTTTGCAAGTTCTCCCTGTGTCTGCGTGGGTTTTCTCCGGGTGCTCCGGTTTCCTCCCACAAGCCAAAAGACTTGCAGGTTGATAGGTAAATTGGCCATTATAAATTTTCACTAGTATAGGTAGGTGGTAGGGAAATATAGGAACAGGTGGGGATGTTTGGTAGGAATATGGGATTAGTGCAGGATTAGTATAAATGGGTGGTTGATGGTCGGCACAGACTCGGTGGGCCGAAGGGCCTGTTTCAGTGCTGTATCTCTAATCTAAAAAAAATCATAATCATGTTGGAGCTGGACTCCTCCATGTTCCTTGACAGTGACAACAGACTGTCTGACAGGCCAGTCAAGGGACAAAGTATCTCAATGTACATGTCCATCAGCATTCTCCTGTATGCAGCACCAGCAATGTTCTTATCTGTGTCCTCTTTATCATAACCAGTTTCCCCCTGGCCTGGCTGCAGCTCACTCGTGCTCGGTGACTCACCACGTGCACATTCCAACTCTATACCAGCCTCTAAGGTACACGCAGTCTAAGTATTTGATCTGTTGACTGTGAGTGTCAGACCAAGTGATGGGGCTTCACCATCAGTGCTGTGCTGCTGCTCTCTCTTTCTGTCTCCTGGGGCTGTGGCGAAGGGGAAGCTGGCAGTTTTGGGTTATCATTGGAAAGTATAAAATCAGAAGGGAAGGGTTGGGGTGAGAGAATGGGGGTGCGATAGAACGCAGGAGGTCCATGGTCCCAACATCTGCAGCTTGTACATCATCCTGGACAGCAGGATGGGGGGGGGAGGGGGGGAGGGGGAGGTGGGAGTTAAGAAGGGACATAAGGCAGGAACATATCATTATTCTGAATGCTCTCGGTGATGCCGGATGCTATGGGCTCTGTCACAGCCGTTCCTATGATGTGGAGAACCATCTACTCCTTCAGGCTCAAGCGATGAAGGTATCCTGGTCCCCGCCGGATTACTGCTGCGATTATGGGCCACCTTGTCCTGTAAGAGGGAGAGCAGAATGTCAGTGACTGTGTTGCAATGCATTTGGGTGATGTGCCTGCCATAGCTAAATAGCTGGTCGTATGTGGAGGCAGTGAGAGGTGGATGTGAGGCTGGTATCAGTGGAAGGTCTGTGAGGGTGAGATGGAGTAGGTGAATGTTAGGTGTGAGTCCTGAGTGTTAGGGACTGCTTATGGGTGAGTGATGGGGGTGTGGTACATTGAGCAGTGTGAGAGGTTGGTGGTGTTGGGGGTAGGAGATGCCATGTGGAGATGAATTCACTGACATTGACCACCCGAGTGAGCTCATTAAACGTCTTCTGGCTCTGCTGCAAGGCCCTCGGGGCCAGACTTCTTGCATTGACCTCCCTAGCCGCCTGCTCCCATTCCCTTTGGAGGACGTTTCTTGAGGGTCTTCAACGCACCCCACAGAAACATGGCCTCTCTCCTCCGATCACCCCACAGATGCACCATATCTGTGAATCGCAGAGCCCTCTCTCTGTCCTAGTATTCCATTTACCTTGTCTCCAATTGTCACTGCATTCACAGTCAGCAGCAGCGGCCTCCTGTGATACATTGCAGTTTCCCTTTAAGAGGGACAGACTACCTTCAAAAGCTGAATCCTGGCTGAAACACGAGCCGGCCTCACACACAGTTACGCGTGCAGACAGAGAGCAGCGCTGGACACCTAGGGCGGCACTGGAATTGATGGAAATGAGGAGACAGCAGGAAGATTCTGTGTCACCTGCCTCAACAGGAACGGGCACAGGCACATCATGAATCACAGTCCCTACGACCAAAAAGCAGCACATATATCTTTTTATCTTCCTCCAATTACTTCGCAGTCTCTTTCTCTCTCACTCTCTCTCTCTCTCTCTCTCTCTCTCTCCCTCTCTTCCGCTCCTCTATCTCGCACTGTTGCTCATAGAATCATAGATTTATGCTGCGCAGAAGGAAGCTATTCAGCCCACTGTGTCAGTGCTGTCTCTTTGAAAGCGCTATCTAATTAGATCCACTCCCCTCATCTTTCCCCAGACTCCTGCTTTTTCCCTTTACAACTGATTATTAAATTCCCTTTTGAAAGATAGAATCATAGAATTATGGAACGTTTAAGGTAAGGAAAAAGGCCACTTGGCCCATCGTATCTGTGCTGACTGAAAAACGATCCCCCTATTCTAATCCCACATTTCAGCATTTGATGCACAGCTCTGCAGATTACGGCACTGGAGGTGTATATCCAGGCTCCTGTTGAATGGGTTGAGGGTCTCTGCCTCAACTACACTTTCAGGCAGTGAGCTCCAGACCCCATCACACTCTGTATGAAAAAGTTTTCCTCATCTCCCCTCTGATCTTTCGACCAATCACTTTAAATCCATCCCCCCCCCCCCTCCCGCCCCCCGTGTCACTGACTTTTCTGCCAAGGTGAATAGACCCTTCACCTCCACTCTGTCCAGGCCCCTCAAAATGTTGTACATTTCAGTCCGATATCCTCTCAGCCTTCTCTATTCCAAATTGAACAACCCCAGCCTATCCAATCGTTCCTCACAGCTGCATTTTGTCTAGTCCTAGCAACATCCTCATCAATCTCCTCTGTATCCTCTCTAGTGCAATTACATCCTTTCTGTAATGAGGTGACCAGAATTGCACTCAGTACTCAAGTTGTGGCCTAGCCAATGAGTTATGCAGTTCCAGCATAATTTCCCAGCTCTTTTATTCTATACCTGAGCTAATAAAGGAAAGGATTCCATCTGCCTTCTCCACCATATTACTATTGAATCTGCTTCCATCATGTTTTCAGGCAGTGAGTTCCAGATCCCAACAACTCGCTGTGTAAGAAAATTCTCCTCATTTCACCTCTGGTTCTTTGTCAATTACCTTCAATCTGTGTCTTCTTAATACTGAACTTTCAGACACTGGAAACATTTTCACATTAATTACCCTATCAAAACCCTTCATGAATTTGAATTCTATATTAAATCTCCTCTTACCCTTCACTGTTCTAAAGAGAAAAATCCCAGCTTTTCCGATCTCTCCATGTAACTGAATTCCCAGATCCCTGGTACCATTCTAGTAAATCACCTCTGTATCTTCGCTAAGTCCTTGTTATCCTTACCAACGTGTGGTGATCAGAATTGGACACAATTCTCCAGCTGGTACCGAACCAATGATGTATAAAAATCAGCATTTCCTCCTGAGTTTTATTACTCCGTGCTGTGTTTATAAAGCCAAGGACAATATATGTTGCTTTTTTTTTAGCAGCCTTCTCAGTGTCCGCCTGCCTCAGAAATTAGTACAGCTCGATGTCTGTCCATTCAAACACCCACATTAGTTTGCCTTTCCTCATATTTCCTACCGATATGTATCACTTCACAGTTCAATGTGCAAAGTTCAATCTGCCGGGTGACTGGCCATTTCACCAGTCACTCTCTGTCCTCATTGGGACAGACCAGGCTCCATCCACAGACTGTGCTGAGTTAGCGGCTTTCACCCAGTGTGGTACTGAGCTCCAAATAGAGTAGAAAAGACTCAATTCCATCCCTGGCCTGCGTTAATCCCACCCAGTGTGGTACTGACCCACACAGAGAGCAGGAAAGACCCAATTCTATCCCCGGCCTGTGTTAATCCCACCCGGTGTGGTACTGACCCACACAGAGAGCAGGAAAGACCCAATTCTATCCCCGACCTGTGTTAATCCCACCCGGTGTGATACTGACCCACACAGAGAGCAGGAAAGACCCAATTCTATCCCCGGCCTGTGTTAATCCCACCCGGTGTGGTACTGACCCACACAGAAAGCAGGAAAGACCCAATTCTATCCCCGACCTGTGTTAATCCCACCCGGTGTGGTACTGACCCACACAGAGAGCAGGAAAGACCCAATTCTATCCCCGGCCTGTGTTAATCCCACCCGGTGTGGTACTGACCCACGCAGCGAGCAGGAAAGACCCAATTCTGTCCCCGGCCTGTGTTAATCCCACCTGGTATGATACTGACCCACACAGAGAGTAGGAAAAACCCAATTCTGTTCCCAGTCTGTGTTAATCCCAGACGGTGTGGTACTGGCCCCCACAGAGAGCAGGAAAGACCCAATGCTCTCCCCGGTCTGTGTTAATCCCACCCGGTGTGGTACTGACCCACGCAGAGAGCAGGAAAGAACAATTCTATCCCCGGCCTGTGTTAATCCCACCCGGTATGGTAATGACACACACAGAGAGCAGGAAAGAACAATTCTGTCCCCGGTCTGTGTTAATCCCACCCGGTATGGTAATGACACACACAGAGAGCAGGAAAGAACAACTCTGTCCCCGGTCTGTGTTCATCCCACCCGGTGTGGTACTGACCCACACAGAGAGCAGGAAAGAACAATTCTGTCCCCGGTCTGTGTTAATCCCACCCGGTGTGGTACTGACCCACACAGAGAGCAGGAAAGAACAATTCTGTCCCCGGTCTGTGTTAATCCCACCCGGTGTGGTACTGACCCACACAGAGAGCAGGAAAGAACAATTCTGTCCCCGGTCTGTGTTAATCCCACCCGGTATGGTAATGACACACACAGAGAGCAGGAAAGAACAATTCTGTCCCCGGTCTGTGTTAATCCCACCCGGTGTGGTACTGACCCCCACAGAGAGCAGGAAAGAACAATTCTGTCCCCGGTCTGTGTTAATCCCACCCGGTGTGGTACTGACCCACACAGAGAGCAGGAAAGAACAATTCTGTCCCCGGTCTGTGTTAATCCCACCCGGTATGGTAATGACACACACAGAGAGCAGGAAAGAACAATTCTGTCCCCGGTCTGTGTTAATCCCACCCGGTGTGGTACTGACCCCCACAGAGAGCAGGAAAGAACAATTCTGTCCCCGGTCTGTGTTAATCCCACCCGGTGTGGTACTGACCCACACAGAGAGCAGGAAAGAACAATTCTGTCCCCGGTCTGTGTTAATCCCACCCGGTGTGGTACTGACACACAGAGAGCAGGAAAGAACAATTCTGTCCCCGGTCTGTGTTAATCCCACCTGGTGTGGTACTGACCCACACAGAGAGCAGGAAAGAACAATTCTGTCCCCGGTCTGTGTTAATCCCACCCGGTGTGGTACTGACACACAGAGAGCAGGAAAGAACAATTCTGTCCCCGGTCTGTGTTAATCCCACCTGGTATGGTACTGACACACAGAGAGCAGGAAAGAACAATTCTGTCCCCGGTCTGTGTTAATCCCACCTGGTATGGTACTGACACACAGAGAGCAGGAAAGGACAATTCTGTCCCCGGTCTGTGTTAATCCCACCCGGTGTGGTACTGACCCACAGAGAGCAGGAAAGAACAATTCTGTCCCCGGTCTGTGTTAATCCCACCCGGTGTGGTACTGACCCACACAGAGAGCAGGAAAGAACAATTCTGTCCCCGGTCTGTGTTAATCCCACCCGGTATGGTAATGACACACGCAGAGCAGGAAATTTCTATTTCTTTCCTGGCCTGTGCGAATCCAGAAAGTTGTGTTAATGAGCTCCACACACTGAGCAGGAGATTTCCATCTCTCTCCCTCGCCTGTGTTAATCCAACAAGGTGTGTTCCAAGTGCAAGTAACGATCAGCCTCTGCTTAAAATTGCTGACCGTCAATTGTACCCATCAGGTAAGGTTTCAATAGTTTCTGTTTTCACAGACTCAAAGAATCATACAGCACGGAGGAGGCTATTTGGCCCATCGTGTCTGTGCATGCTGTTTGAAGGAGCAATCCCATTTGTCCCTCTCCTCTACACAATTCCCATATCGCTGAAAATCTCCTCTGATACTATTGAACCAATTCTCTTTTTTAAATTTATTATTGAATCTGCTTCAGCACTCTTTCAGGCTGTGAATTTCGGATTATAATAAATCAATGCATTTTTGTTGGTCGATCACCTTAAAAATGTGTCCTCTGGTTAGTGAAAGTACTTCCAGTGAAACCAAATTCTCTGTCTTTACTCCACCAAATACTGTTCAAGATTTTGCATATCTCTATTCAACCTCCATTTAACATTCCTGCTCGAAAGAGAACAATTACAGTTTGCAGTCAAGGGACACGAGATAGAGGGGAGGGGGTAGAATTCAGCTCGGACTCTGACACATAACACCATCATCACCATATTCCCCTCCTCCGAGGCACAGACCATCTAGACTTGGACAGATATCACCGTTCCTTCATCATCAATGGGTTAAAAGCCTGACATCTTTTCCGCAACAGTATTGTGGGAACACCTTCACCACATGGACTGCAGTGGTTTAGGATGAAGGCCCATCATTTTCTCATGGTAACTAGGGATGGTGAAGTAATGCTAGCCTTGTCAGTATCACCCATATCCTGAGAACAAATAGACAGGAAATAAAATAGGAATAAAATCAATGAGTTTGTAATTGACTGATCGAAGTGATCAAAGAGAGAGACGTCATAACCCAATATAGCAAATTGTCAACACAATTCACCTCACCTGGCCCTTGTGTTTGCCTTTCTTCTGTTACCTGTGTGAGGATACAAGTAACAATGAGCCGCTGGCTCAAAAACTGCTGAACATCAATTGTACACACGAAATAAGGACTCAATGGATTCTGTTCCCATAGAATCGGAGAATCACAAAGCATGGAAGCAGTCCATTGGCCCATCGTACCTGTGCTATCTTTGAAAAAACGTTTTATTTTACCCCTCTTTCCTCCTCTTTTCCCAAAGCCCTGCAAATCCCGCTCTGCAGCATTTATCCAGTTCCCTTTTGAAACTTGCTATTGAATCTGCTTCCAGCACATCTTCAGGCCGTGTATACCAGATTAAAGCAACTCACTGTTGAAAAAAATGTTTTCCTTCTGCCACCTCTGGTTCTTTTGCCAAGTATTTGAGTATTGTTATTGGTCCTTTTCCCAGTGGAAACAGCTTACCCTTACTCTATCAAAACCGCACATAATTGTGATCTGTTCTCGTAAATTCTCCCTTGACCTGATCTGCCCTAATTCCTGTTTCTGTAGTCTCCCCGTGAACATGAATTCCCTCATTCCAGGACCATTCCAGTAAATATCCTCTGCACCTTCTCCAAGGTTCTGACATCCTTTCTAATAAGTAATGCTCAGACTTGGACACAATTCCTGAACTGAGACCTAACCAGTGATTTACAAAGTTTTAGTTAGCTTCCTTGCTTTTGCACGCTATGCCTCTTTTTATAAAGTTCGATATCCCGGATGTGTTTTTAATAATTTTATCAACTTGTCCAGCTACATTCAAAGACATCTGTTCATGCACCCAATTTAAAACTGCCCCATTTCATTTACATTGCCTCACCTCATTCTTCCTCCCTTTGCCCATGTCTGCACTAAATTTCATCTGCCTCATTTCCTCATGTCATCTCTCTCCCTGAATCCCTCAGATATCATCCTTTTTTTTTACATTTCCGAGTTTCTGTCACCTGAGTACATTGAAATTATGCCTTTTATATATAAGTAAATGTTACACACAAACACAGTACACATATATATATTTATGTATGTTTTATAAAAGAGCAATGGCCTGATTACCGACCACTGAGGACCATCACTGTATAATCCCCTTCACTGTCTGAGCAACAATAGATCACCACTTCCCTCTGTATTCTGTCCCTTAGCCAATGTCATATCCACACTGTCACTGCCTCTTGAATCCATGAGGTTCAGACTTCCTAACAAATCTATTAAATGGCATTTGATTCCACGACTTTTGATTGTTCATATACAAAGTAGCAACCACGCTATCCGCAGCAACACTCTCCATTACTTCATCAAAGAATTTGATCAAGTTAGTCAGACATGATTTGCCACTAACATATCTGGTGGACCTTCTTGTCATTTATAAACTTATGCTATTCAAACCACAAATATCTTGTCCCAGATTACAGACTCTAAAAGTTTCCCCAACATTTCAGTGAGGTGAGACTGATGGGTCAGTAGTTCCAGAGTGTAGCCTATCACTACTGTTTGGAACAGGGTGCAGAATTTTGAAAACCTCCAGTCCTCTGTCATCACTCCGATATCCAAGGAGGATTGGATGATTCTGGCCAGTGGCTCCGCTACTTCCAACATTTCTTCCCGCAGCAACCCTCATACATCCCGTCCAGACTGGATAAATGTTTATTGTGGTACAGAAAATGTTGGATTGAAAGGGGTTAACTGAACCTGTTTGTTCAGTGACTGTAATTAATGTCAGTCTCCATGGACTCTAATTGTATCACTGGAGGGTTTCCCTCTTCTTAATAAGAGACTCCTTTCAATGTGTTATATTCAGTGGGTTGGCTGGAGCATCACCCCTGGCACTAACAGGGATCAGCGGCTCCAGATAGAGGGAGAGGATAAATCAGAATCTGAGAACAATAGATTGGAATGTTACAACAATGGGTCAGTATCTGAAAACAATAGATTGGAATGTTCCAACAATGGGTCAGAATCTGAGAACAATAGATTGGAATGTTACGACAATGAGAAGGAGTTTTTCCTGGGAGCTTGATTGTCTTTATACTAACTATGATCGGCCAACGTTAAATTCGCGGATCTATTACGCACTTCTTTTTATTCAACACATTTACTATCCCATCCTCGCTGCTGTTGGTGTCCCTGGCAAGTTTCGCTATCCAGGTATTAATTCAACAAATTGTTGAACAAATGTTGAACACATTACTGTTCTTCTCATTTACAGTGCTTACTTGCTGCTACTGTTATTCCTGTTAAGTCTCTGCATCCGGCTGCTAACTCTACAAGCCATTGTTAACAGTAATACTGTTCTTGTAATATACTCTTGCAATGTACTCTGTCATCTTTGCTGCTGTTGGTTTCCTGGTAGATCCCGACGTATAGTTATGAGATCTGTAAACCTTGATTCATTATATCAATAAACCACATTTCACTGATATACTGTTCTTCTCATTTAAGTTTCATGTAGACTAAAGTCAGTGTCTTCGAACCCCATCACAAACATCATTTCCTATCTACTGACTCCATCTGCCAGCAAGGTCAGTGTCTGAGGGTGAACCAGGCTGTTTACAACCTCGGTTATCCTTTTAACCCTGAGCTGAGTTTCAACACCATATCCTCTCCAGTACCTATCCTTTAACCTACCAGCTCCCTAATATCACCTGGTTCCAGCTCTGTCTAAGCCCACATGCTGCATAAACCTTTATTCATAACTTTGTGAAATTTGACTCCCAATGCTTCCCTGTCCACCCTCCCAGTCAAAAACCTTCATAAACTACATCCCAACCAGAAATATGCTGCCTGTATCCTAACTCACACAAAATCCCGATCACCCATCACCCCTGTGCTCACTGATCTACATTGGCTCCCGCTCTGGCAGCACCTTAATTTTTATATTCTCATTCTTGTGTTTGAATCCCTCGATGGCCTCACCCCTCCAATTAGTCCCATTCACCTCCTTATTTCACATAGTCCTACAACGTATTCACCTTTAAGCATTTATTCAATTCTCTATTTAAAGTGAAATATTTCCCCTCTGTATTGCTCCCTGGCTGTCGTTTGGGCTCTGTAGAGATGTCGGTGCAACAAACCCAGAAACAATAAAATGATGTGAGATGCACCGCTAGCCACTTCTGCCATGCCCCGTGGTGTGCTCCATGCTGGACAGGGCGTTGGGCAGCTTTGATTCAAGCCTATGAAACTTGGTCTGTGCATGGCCACTGACCACCTGTGTTAGTCTCTCTCAGCTGAACATACATTCAGCAGCACGAGGAACCCCCTCTAGTGTTATTTAAAAGGACCAGGCATCCAACTTACAGGTGAGGGGATTTTGACTTACTTCTCATATTGTAAAGTTAGTGGAGGTGCTGTGGATGGTTTTCTGGAGGTTGTGTTGTGAGCTGCTGCAGAGACTCATGGAGGACAGACGATTTGGTGACCCAAATCTGGACGAGGTATGGGGACTGTAGTTGCAGTGTCTCTTGCTCTGTAACATGACCAGCAGATGGAACAGAGGCTGCAGAGAGGGGAAGCTCTGTAAAGAGGGAGGAAGAGGGGGCTCTTCCCTACTCACCCCGGGTTTCCCAAGAGCACTTTCCTCCCTACACCTAACCCAGAAGCAGTGTGTGAGGTGACTTTGATTCAATAAGGAGGTGGTCACAGAGCTGTGTCACCTGCTGTAACATGACCTGGAGCCTCACACCAGCGTTAGGACGGAGCCTTCAGTGGCTGTTAAGGTCACAGTTTCATTGAACTTCTACGTATCTGGATTTTTCCAGGCACAAGCAGGTAATGTATCCATTATCTCTCTCTATGTTGTCCATTGATGCTGGGTGACGGAGGTCACCTATGTCGAGTGAGGTGAGTACATAACTTTATCTCTCAGCAGGGAGAACCAGGATGAGAAATCCCCTGGCTTTTTCGGGATGGTGGGATTCCTGATGGCGTAGGTAATTCAGCGGGGTCCCCATATCAATGGGGAGAGGTACAGGAAATGAAAAAAAACTCCATTGATTGACAAGAGAGTCTGTGCCTACTCAGAGCAGGCAGGAAAATATAGTTAAGAATACCATCGGACCAGGCATGATCTTATTAAATAGTGCAGCTCGACTGGGGGCCGAATGGCCCACTGCTGCTCCTTTGTTAAAGAATATTTTTATTCTTATTAATGTACAGTTAGTGTGTGACCATGCCCAGTATATCATGTTGATGAATGCCTTCTTTCCAGGCAGCAGCCACCATACCTTCAATCTGAAACAGTCGGCCATTGCCACTGTCATCGGATCTTCATGGCTCCTGAGATGAGAAGGCTACCTCCTCCATCCATGGCTCATTACCTCTAAACACCACACACTCTCCTCCTCCCACACCCCAACTACAAATCATCCACATGAAAATCACCCGAATATAACGTGAGCAATGGAGTCACCAGGAACATGGTGGAACAGACCATCAGTGCAATGAAACAATGCTTGTGATGTCTGAACAGCTCGGGGGGAGCCCTCCAGTACACACTGGAGCAGGTGTCCAAGTTCATGGTGTTCTGCTGCACCCTTCATATCATCACCATCATGAGGACACAGGCATTGGCAGCAGGAATCCGGAGGCCACCTCACGAGGAGGAGGAGGCAGAGAGGATATTTCCTGGATGCCTTCGACCCGGATAGGCTGTCGGGGAATCCCAGCTATAATTACGGTTCCCAAAGGACAATCTCCCTTTCCCAACATGGATGCCCATTCTCCACCATTACATTCATCTGAGACGCCCCATCACAGTGTCCCCTTGGTAATTATCCTGTGAAAAAAACAACACCAAAACATTTTCATTAACATCTTTATCCAACAACACATCCAATTGTACAAACAATACTGAACTATTCACCCTTGTTTATTTCCTTAGTCCCTGACTTGTGGATGCCCTCAACCTGCCTAGTGCTCCTACACAGTGTTTCCCCAGTGACTGCAGCATGGCTGGTGGAAAGTTGTTGACTTCCACTGAGGAGACTGCAGATGAACTTGCAGGACGTACTCGAGCATCTCTGGGGTTTGGGGACTCGGATTCAGACTGCAACACCTCGACATGGGCAGCAGCAGCCTGGGCTGGCTGATGGGTAATAGAATCATAGAAAACCTACGGCAAGAAGGAGGCCATTCAGCCCCTCTGCTTGTGCTCGCTGAAAAATCGAACAGTTCAATCTAATCCCACTTTGCAGCATTTGTTCCGTATCCCTGCAGATTATTGTACCTGAGGTGCATATCCAGAATGCCTTTGAATTGTTTGAGGGTTTCTGCCTCTGCTACCCTTTCAGGCAGTGTGTTCCAAGACCTACAGCACCCACTGGGTAAAAAGGTCTTCTCTCATTTCCCCTTTGTTATTTCTACCAATCACATTAAGTCTATGCTCCCTCCTCACTGATCTCTCTGCTAAGGTGAATAGACCCTTCACCTCCACTCTATCCAGGCCCCTCACAATCTTGTACATTTCAATCAGATCTCCCCTCAGCCTTCTCTGTTCCAAGGAGAACAACCACAGCCTTTCTAATCTATCCTCATAGCTGCATTTTTCCAGTCCTGGCAACATCCTCGTAAATCTCCTCTGTACCCTCTCACATGCAATTACATCCTTTCTGTAATGAGGTGAGCAGAACTGCACACAGTACTCAAGTTGAGGCAAAACCAATGATTTATACAGTTCCAGCATAACCTCCCTGCTCTTGTACTCGATACCTCGGCTAATAAAGGAAAAGATTCCATATGTCTTCTTAACCACCTTAACGACCTGTCCAGCTTCCTTTCGGGATCTGTGGACATTGACTCCATGGTCGCTCGCTTTCTCTACACTTCTCAGTATTTTCCCATTAATCGTGTATTCCTTTGCCTTGTTTGACCTCCCCAAATGAATCACCTCACATTTCTCCGGGTTTGAATTCCATTTGCCACTTTTCTGTCCGTCTGACTAGACTATCAATATCTTCCTGCAGCCTGCAGATATCCTCCTCGCTATCTACCACGTGGCCAATCCTGGTGTCGTCTGCAAACGTCTTTATCATGTCACCTGCATTTACATCCAAATCGTTAATATGTATTGCAAAAAACAGGGGACCCAGGACTGAGCCCTGTGGAATGCAACTGGAAACAGTCCTCAAATCGCTAAAACACCCACCA
Organism: Heterodontus francisci; assembly: GCF_036365525.1. NCBI lineage: Eukaryota > Metazoa > Chordata > Chondrichthyes > Heterodontiformes > Heterodontidae > Heterodontus > Heterodontus francisci. Next base: position 655,380 of record NW_027142045.1, read on the forward strand.
ACAATTATCCTTTGTTTCACCTCTTCGACCCCTCTCACTATCACCATGTTTTTGTCTGCTCCCTCACTTTGTTTTCTCTCTCCAAATACATTACCTCACACATCTCTGGATTAAATCCCATTTGCCACTTTTCCATCCACTCAACCAAACATTAATATCTTTCTGGAGTCTCAGGCTAACCTCTTCACTATCAACTCCACGGCCAATTTCTGTGTCACCAGCAAATTTCGAAATCCTGTCTCCCACATTTAAGTCCAAATCATTAATATAGACCACAAACAGGAAGGGAGCCTGCACTGAGCCCTGTGAAACGCCACTGGAAACAACTTTTCACTCACAAAAACATGTGTTGACTATTACCCTTTGTAACCTGTCACTGAGCCAATTTTGGATCCAAACTGCCACATTCCCCTGTAGCCCATGGACATTCCTTTTACTGATCAGTCTGCCATCTGGGGCCTTGTAAAATGCCTTACTATAATCCATGTAGACCACCTCCATTGCATTACCCTCATCAATCCTCCTTACTTCCTCAGAAAACTCAATTAAGTTAGTAAGACAAGACCTCCCCTTAACAAATCCATGCTGACTGTCTCTGATTAATCTGTGCCTTTCTAAGTGACTGTTTATTCTATCCCACAGAATTGATTCTAATAATATACCCACCAGCGAGGTCAGACTGACAAGCTTTTAATTATTTGGCCTATCCCTGGCATCATTTTTAAATAACGGTACAACGTTTACAGACCTCCAATGCTCTGGTACCTCTCTTGTATCTAGTGAGGATTTGAAGATTATACTACGAGCGTGTTATTTCCTCCCTGGCTTCTTTTCACAGCTGGGATACAATCCTTCCAGCCCTGGTGATTTATTCACTCTCAATGATGTCAGACCCTCTAGTACTTCCTCTCTCATTATGCTTATCATATCTAATATTTCACCTCCTCTCTAACTACAATGTCTGCATTATCCCTCTCCCTTGTGAAGACAGAGACATAAAACCCATCAAGGACCCTACCCACATCTTCTGCATCCACGCATAAATTACTTTTTACATCTCTGACATGCCCTCCCCTTTCCTTAGTTATCCTCTTGTTCTTAATGTACTGAAAAAACATCTTTGGGTTTTCCTTGATTTAACGTGTCAATATTTTTTTCATGTCCTCTCTTTGCTTTTCTAATTTCCTTTTTTACTTCACCCCTACACTTTCTATACACCTCTTGGCTATCTAAAGTATTATTTGTTTGTGACTGTCATAAGCTTTTTTCTTCTGATTTATCTTACTCTGTATGTTTCTAGATAATCGGGGGCTCTAGATTTGGCTGTGAAAGAAAATTCTACTCATTTTGCCTCTGGTTCCTTGCCAATTACCTTGAATTTGCTGTAATGAGGCTGTGAGCACAGTCCTAGTCACTACAGACCAGTTTGTTTCACATCAGTGTTGGGTAATGTTTTACAAACAAGAATTAAAGAGGAAATGGACAGATACTCAGAGAGTTTTCAGTTAATGAAGGATACAAAGCACGTATTTGTAGGAACATAGGATCAGTAGTAGACCATTCAGCCCGCCGAGCCTGCTCCGTCATTGAGTTAGGTCATGGTTGATCATGTACCTCAACGCCACTTTCCTGCTCTATCCCCGTATCCCTTGATGTCCGTTGTCTCCCGAAATCCATTGATTTCAGTCTTGAACATGCTCAGTGTTGATCTCCCACACCCTCTGTGGTAGTGAATTTCAAAGATTTAACACCCTCTGAGTGAAGAAATTCTTCTCACTCTCAGTCTTAAATTGCCTATTGCTTATTCTGAGATTATATCCACTGGTTCTAGACTCACCAGCCAGGGGAAACGCCCTATAAGAACTTTGTATGGGATCAACTCTCATTCCTTGAAACTCAAGAGGGTGTCAGGCCAAGTTTTCTCAACCTCTCCTCATACGACAATACCGCTATCCCAGGGATTAGTCTGCTGAACCTGCATTGTACTCCCTCTACTGTAAGCATACCCTTCTTTTGATAGGGACACCGAACTGTAAACAAAACTCCAAGTGCAGTCTCACCAAGTCTGTATACAATTGAATCAATACATCTTTATGCCTGTACTCAAATCCCCTTGTGATGGAGGCCAACATACCATTTTCCTTCTTCATTAATTGTTGCACCTGCATACTAGCTTTTAGTTACTCATGAACTTCCCAACCTCTTACGATTTGAGAAATATTCTGTCTTTCTGTTTTTTTTTACCAGAGTGGATCATTTGACACTTATTCACATTATATTCCATCGACCATGTTCTTGCCCATTCACTTAGCCTGTCCAAATCTGCTTGAAGCTTCCTTGCATCCTCCTGACAACTTACAGTCCCAGCTAGTTTTGTGTCATCGGCAAATTTGTAAAGATTACATTTAGGCCCCACGTCCAATATAGATTGTGAACAGCTGTGGTCCGAGTGCAGATCCTTGTGGTACCCCACTAGTAAGAGCCTGCTATCCTGAGAATGACGGCTTTATTCCAACTCTCTCTTTTCGGTCTGTTAACCAATTGTCAATCCATACCAGTATATTACCCCCCAATCCCATGTTCTCTAATTTTATTTACTAACCTCCTGTGTGTGACCTTATCAAAAACCTTCTGTAAATCCAAATAACCTACATCCACTGCTTCTCCATTATCTTCTTTTTTGGCCTCTTTGTCTCGAGAGACAATGGGTTAGCGCCTGGAGGTGGTCAGTGGTTTGTGAAGCAGCGCCTGGAGTGGCTATAAAGGCCAATATTAGAGTGACAGGCTCTTCCACAGTCGCTGCAGATAAAATTGGTTGTCGGGGCTGTTACACAGTTGGCTCTCTCCTTGCGCTTCTGTCTTTTTTCCTGCCCACTGCCAAGTCTCTTCGACTCGCCACACTTTAGCCCCGCCTTTATGGCTGCCCACCAGCTCTTGCGATCACTGGCAACTGACTCCCATGAGTTGTGATCAATGTCACAGGACTTCAAGTCTTTAAAGCGGAGACATGGACGGCCAGTGGGTCTGATACCAGTTGCGAGCTCACTGTACAATGTGTCATTGGGGAACTTGCCATCTTTGATGCGGCCCACATGGCCGGGAAGAATGTTGTCACTGAGACCGCCCTCAATGCAGCCCAGCCTCTGCCAGTCATGGATGAGCTGGACGTACAGCCAACAAAATCGAACTCAGTGATGCCATTAATTCTCCAGCCAGCGGAAAAGCCCCTGGGAAGGACGGCATTGCCCCTGAAATAATCAAGAGTGCCAAGCATGCTATACTCTCAGCACTTTATGAACTGCTTTGCCTGTGCTGGGATGAGGAAGCAGTACCTCAGGACATGTGTGATGCCAATATCATCACCCTCTGTAAAACAAAGGTGACCACGGTGACTGCAGCAACTACCATAGAATCTCGCTGCTCAGCATATTGGGGAAAGTCTTCGCTCGAGTCGCTTTAAACTGGCTCCATTATCTATGCTCAAAGTAAATCCTCGAAAACTTCGAAAGGTTTGTCACATATGATGTCCCTTTCATAAATCCATGTTGACTCTGTCAATTTTACCATTATTTTCTAAGTGTCCAGTTATCACACCCTTTACAGTAGATTCAATTTTTTTCCCCTACGACTGACGGACAGAGCGGTGAGGTGATGCATTTTGGGAGGACTAACATGTCAAGGGAATATACAATGGATGGTAGGAACCTAGGAAGTACAGAGAGTCAGAGGGACCTTGGTGTACTTGTCCATAGATCACTGAAGGCAGCAGCACAGGTAGATAAGGTGGTTAGGAAGACATATGGGATACTTGCCTTCAGTAGCTGAGGCATAGAATGTAAGAGCAGGGAGGTTATGATGAATAAAAGCAAAATACTGCGGATGCTGGAAATCTGAAACAAAAACAAGAAATGCTGGATTCACTCAGCAGGTCTGGCAGCATCTGTGGAAAGAGAAGCAGAGTTAACGTTTCGGGTCAGTGACCCTTCTTCGGAACGGGGTTATGATGAAGCTGTATAAAACCCTACTTAGACCACAGCTGGAGTACTGTGTCCAGTTCTGGTCACCACACTACAGGAAGGATGTGATTGCGCTGGAGAGGGTGGAGAGAATATTCACCAGGATGTTGCCTGGGCTGGAGAATGACAGCTACGAAGAGAGACTGGATAGGCTAGGGTTGTTTTCCTTCGAGCAGAGAAGGCTGTGAGGGCGGGGGGTGGGAGGTAGATGCTTGAGGTATACAAAATTATGAGGGGCATTGATAGGTTGGATAGGAAGAACCTTTTCATCCCTTAGCAGAAGGGTCAATAACCAGGGACATAAATTTAAGGTAAGGGGTAGGATGTTTAGAGGGGATTTGAGGAACAACGTTTTCACTCAGAAGGCAGTTGGAATCTGGAACGCACTGCCTGAAGAGGTGATCGAGACAGGAAAACTCACAACATTTAAGAAGTGTTTATATAGGCACTTGAAACGCCATAGGAGACAAGGCTACTGGACAAGTGCTGGAAATGGGATCAGCTTAGTTAGGTGCCTGATGGCCACATGGACACAATGGTCCGAAAGGCCTATTTCTGTGCTGTACAATTCTGTGAATCTAAGACACTGTGATGTCAAACTAACAGGTCTGTAGTTCTCAATTTTCCCTCTCCCACGCTTCTTAAATAGTAGGGTTACATTTGCTACTTTCCAGTCTCAGGAACCCTTCCATAATCTGTAGAATTTTGAAAGATACCCACCTTAGCATCCACCATCTCTATAGCCACCTCCTTCAACACTCTGGGATGTAGCTCATCTGGTCCAGGGGATTTATCTGGCATCCTAATAAACCACTTCATTAGATCTAATGCAATCTTTAAATTCTTTTGTTAGCCACAGTTGATTCAACTTTCCCATTGGTTGCTTGTGCTTCAGAGGAATATCTATCTGTTGTTGACCATGTAGTATTTTTAACTACAAGCCATTGCCTGTCTACTGTCAAATCTGTTTAGTGTATTTTCCCAATCCACAACAGCCAACGTGTCCCTCATACTTTCATAGTTTCCCTTGTTCAGATTTAAGACCCTAGTTTCAAAATTATCACATTCAAACTTAATGTGAGATTCTGCCGGATTATGGTCATTAATTCTCAAAGGCTCCTTTACAGCAAAGTTATTCATTAGGCTTTTCACATTGCATAATAGTAAATCTCTAATCGCCCGATCTAGAATTGTTCCTTCAACGTACTGCTCTAGAAACACATTTCGTACACACTCCAGTAAAGGCAGATCGTATTTGACTACCCTAATTAAATTTTTGATGACGTAACAAAGAAGGTTGATGAAGGGTCTGCCATGGATGCTATTTATATGGAGTTTAACAAAGCATTTGATATGGTTCCACATAAAAGGCTTGTTAAATTGAGGCTCATGGAGTAAGAGGGTCATTGTCAAAATTAAGTTAAAACTGGCTTAAGGACAGAAAATAGTGAGTCGTAGTAAATGATTGTTTTGAAGATTGGAGGAAGCTAGACCGTGGTGTTCCCCAAGGGTCAGTGCCAGGACCACTGTTTTGGTTTTTTGATATGAATATAAGATTTTAATATTGAAATATAGAGCAACATTTCAAAATTTGCTGATGATACCAAACTTGGAGACGGGGCAAAAAGTGAGGTTGATACCAATCAACTGCAACGAGAAATAGATAGGCGAGCAGAATGGGCAGATAGGAGGCAAATGGAATTTAATACAGACAAGTGTGAGGTGATGCATTTTATCATCAGTAACAGGGAGAGGCAATATACACTTAATGGCACAGTTCTAAAGTGTCTGCAAGGACGAAGGGACATGGGGTTCATGTACATAGATGCTTGAAGGTGGCAGGACATATTGAGAGAGTCGTTAATAAAGCATATGGGACCTTGGGCTTCATAAATAGAGGTAGTGAATACAGAAGAAGGAAAGTTATGCTGAACCTTTATAAAGCTCTGGTTAAGCCCCAACTGGAGTACTGCATCCAGTTCTGTTCACCACACTTTAGGAATGATCTGAGGGTCCTTGACAGGGTGTAGAGGAGATTTACCAGAATGGTTCCAGGGATGGAGGATTTTAGCTGCAAGGTTAGTCTGGAAAAGCTGGGATTGTTTCCCTTCTAGTAAAGGAGATTGAGGGGAGATTTGATAGAGGTATACAAGATGATGACATGTTTCGATAAGGTAGACAGGAAAATATGTTCACATTAGCTAATGGTACAAGGACGAGAGTTAAGTTTGTGGGCAGTGATACAGGGGGATGTGAGGAACAACATTTTTACACAGCGAGTGGGAATGGCCTGGAAATCACTGCCTACGAGGGTGGTGGAAGCAGAGATGGCGAATGATTTCAAAAGGTTATTGGATGGACACTTGAGGGAAATAAACTTGCAGGAATATGGAGACAGAGCTGGGGTAAGAGACTGACTGGGTATATCTACAAAGAGCTGGCATGGACATGATGGGCCGAATGGCCTCATTCTGTGCTGAAATAACTACGACTCCATGTCTCTCTGACAGGTGAATACTATCACTACTGCTTTCCTATACAGGGAAAGTTTATAATGGACTGGGCAGTATCACCCTGTTGAACCCCATAATGTAAGTGAAATGTTTGATGTCCCAGAATGTGGTTAACAAATGTCTTTCACAAACAAAGTAAATCAGTTCAGACCCACTCACCATTCTGGATCATTCACAATGGGGAGTAGTTTCTCCTGGTTTTCTCTACATAGGACAGCAGCCAGGCTTTTAACTGTGTCCCCAAACTCCATGTGGAAAGTCTTGTCAGGGCTAGGTGAGATAAGACACGTTGCCTGGGCGACAGCTTTCTTCAGTTGTATTACTACTTCTGTGCTCTCTTCAGCCCAACCAGATTAAACCTGGTCATCATCACCATTAGTTAGTTCATAAAGAGGAGTCACAGTCTCTGCAAATCGAGGGATAAGGGTCCACTGATACCCACCATCCTGAGGAAAGGACACAGGGCAGTCTTTGAGCTGGATATGGGTAGACACTGGATGAGGGTCCACTGATACCCCAGCAGCCTGAGGATAGGACACCGGGTAGTCTTTGAGCTGGACAGGGGTAGACACTGGATGAGGGTCCACTGATACCCCACCAGCCTGAGGATAGGACACCGGGCAGTCTTTGTGGTGGACAGGGATAGACACTGGATGGTCTAGACCTGATGTTGGTCTGGGCTGATGCTGAATGATCCAACCTGGACACCTAGAAAGGTGACACGGTTTAACCAGCTGGGCCTTACGTGGATGGTCTTTTATTCCAGCTTCCAAAGTAACTGCAGTAGTTCCTGTAAAAGGGTTAAATGTGTGGACACGGTCTGTCGTGATGAAGAGGAGATCATCGATATATTGCAGCGAGCAGAAAGGCTGCGAAAGGCTCATAAGGGCCCCGGCCATTGGTTTGTGGAGAATAGTGGGGTTATTGTGGAACCTCTTCTGACAGACATGTCCAGGGGTATCTCTGGTCCTCAGAAGTGAATGTGAATTTAATTTGTTTCTCTAGTTTTACTGGGATACTCCAATAACCATTTGAGATATCCAGGGTGGTGAAGACAGCCCTGCCGCTGGGAATCCGGGAGAGTAGGGTGGGTCAAAAACAAGAAATGCTGGATTCACTCAGCAGGTCTGGCAGCATCTGTAGAAAGAGAAGCAGAGTTAACGTTTCGGGTCAGTGACCCTTCTTCGGAACTGACAAATATTAGAAAAGTCACAGATTGTAAACAAGTGAGGTGGGGGTTGGTCAAGAGATAACAAAGGAGAAGGTGCAGATTGGACCAGGCCACATAGCTGACCAAAAGGTCACGGAGAATAGGCAAACAATATGTTAATGGTGTGTTGAAAGACAAAGCATTAGTACAGATTAGGTGTGAATATACTGAATATAGAACATCAGCAAGTGCAAACCTGAAGAAAAACAACCTGAAAAAAACAGTGGGTAAGCAAACTGAACAAACTAAGATGAAATGAAATAAATGCAAAAAATGTAAAAAGGAATGCAAAAAAGAGGAAGAAAAAATAACTAAAAATGACTAAAAATGAAAGGAAAGTGGGGGGCTGTCATGCTCTGAAATTATTGAACTCAATGTTCAGTCCGGCAGGCTGTAGTGTGCCTAATCGGTAGAAGAGGTGCTGTTCCTCGAACTGTTCAGTTTGCTTACCCACTGTTTTTTTCAGGTTGTTTTTCTTCAGGTTTGCACTTGCTGATGTTCAATATTCAGTATATTCACACCTAATCTGTACTAATGCTTTGTCTTTCAAAACACCATTAACATATTGTTTGCCTTTGCTCCGTGACCTTTTGGTCAGCTATGTGGCCTGGTCCAATCTGCACCTTCTCCTTTGTTATCTCTTGCCCCACCCCCACCTCACTTGTTTATAATCTGTGACTTTTCTAATATTTGTCAGTTCCGAAGAAGGGTCACTGACCCGAAACGTTAACTCTGCTTCTCTTTCCACAGATGCTGCCAGACCTGCTGAGTGAATCCAGCATTTCTTGTTTTTGTTTCAGATTTCCAGCATCCGCAGTATTTTGCTTTTATATTAGAGTAGGGTGGGTGTCTATCAGACAACTGGGTTCACACAGGGGTGACTGAGTTGTGTTTGTGATGGTCAATAGTCACCAGCTGCCATCCGGTTTTCTAACCGGTCAAATTGGGCAGTTAGTAATGATTGTGTCTTTGTGAACTACACCCTGGTATAACAATGAACTGATACTGTCTGGAATATATGATATAATCTCAGCTCGGTAAGAATACTGCTTCATGGAACATGCAATGGTCAGTTAATTTCTTCCGGTCTGCTCATGTTTCCACAGTTATCTTTATGGGTTGTGAATACACTCAGCACCGACTCGAGAATCGCCTGTACCTCAGGGTGATCAGAGGTGTCTGGTTCACACTCCTCTGATATTTTCATCATGAATATTGAGGGTACACTGGACACCAGAGTAGGGGCATGTTTTAATGTTCTACAATAGACAAATATAGAGATAATCAATTACTGCTGATAACCTTTGAGCACATTACTGCCCAGTAGTCCCTGTCCATTATGCAGGGTCATAGAAAAGGGAGGCAGGACTTTGACATGAACTCTGTTCCCTCTCCTACACCACTGTAAGGTCTGATCTAGGTTCACAGATTAAGAAAAAGGAGGTCGAAGTATCACCTTTTATTGAGAAGTGTCAGTTCAAATACTGCACCAAATCAGAATAGACATAGTCGACATACGAACTGTGACAGGTGAGATAGGCTTTATGGCTATGGAACAGATGTTAAAAGCTATTATTGAAGACGTTATAGCAGGGCACAGAGAAAAATACAAGGTGATCAGGCAAAGTCAACATGGTTTTGTGAAAGGGAATTAATGTTTCACTAATTTTCTGACGTTCTTTGAGAAAGTAACATGTGCTGTGGATAAATGGGAACCGTTGGATGTAACGCACTTAGATTTCCAGAAGGCACTTGATAAGGTGTCACATCAATGGCCATTGCAGAATCTAAAAGCTAATGGTGTAGGGGGTAACATATTGGCATGGATAGAAGATTGGCCTCGCTAACAGGAAACAGAGAGTAGGCAAAATGGGTCATTTTCGGGTTGGCAATATTTAATGACTATTTTTTATTCATTCACGGGATGTGGGCGTCGCTGGCCAGGCCAGCATTTATTGCCCATCCCTAATTGCCCTTGAGAAGGTGGTGGTGAGCTGCATTCTTGAACCACTGCAGTCCATCCACGGTAGGTACACCCACAGTGCTGTTAAGAAGGGAGTTCCAGCATTTTGACCCAGCGACAGTGAAGGAACGGCCATATAGTTCCAAGTCAGGATGTTGTGTGACTTGGAGGGGAACTTGCAGGTGGTGATGTTCCCATGTATTCGCTACCCTTGTCCTCATAGTTGGTAGAGGCCGCGAGTTTGGAAGGTGCTGTCAAAGGAGCCTTGATGCATTGCTGCAGTGCATCTTGTAGATGGTCCACACTGCTGTCACTGTGCGTCGGTGGTGGAGGGAGTGAATGTTTGTAGATGGGGTGCCAATTAAGCGGGCTGCTTTGTCCTGGATGGTGTCGAGCTTCTTGAGTGTTGTTGGAGCTGCACCCATCCAGGCAAGTGGAGAGTTTTCCATCACACTCCTGACTTGTGCCTTGTAGATGGTGGACAGGATTCGGGGAGTCAGGAGGTGAGTTACTCGCCTCAGGATTCCTAGCCTCTGACCTGCTCTTGTAGCCACGGTATTTAGATGGCTACTCCAGTTCAGTTTCTGGTCAATGGTAGCCCCTAAGCTGCTGATAGTGGGGGGTTCAGCAATGGTAATGCCGTTGAATGTCAAGGGGAGATGATTAGATTCTCTCTTGCTGGAGATGGTCATTGTTTGGCACTTGTGTGGCGCGAATGTTACTTGCCACTTATCAGCTCAAACCTGGATATTGCCCAGGTCTTGCTGCATTTCTACACGGACTGCTTCAGTATCTGAGAAGTCACGAATGGTGCTGAACATTTTACAATCATCAGCAAACAACCCCACTTCTGACCTTATGATTGAAGGAAGGTCATAGATGAAGCAGCTGAAGATGGTTGGGCCAAGGACACTACCCTGAGGAACCCCTGCAGTGATGTCCGGGAGCTCAGATGATTGACCTCCAACAACCACAACCATCTTCCTTTGTGCTCGGTATGACTCCAGCCAGCGGAGGGTTTTCCCCTTGATTCCCATTGACCTCTGTTTTGCTAGGGCTCCTTGATGCCATACTCGGTCAAATGCTGCCTTGTTATCAAGGGCAGTCACTGTCACCTCACCCCTTGAGTTCAGCTCTTTTGTCCATGTTTGAACCAAGGCTGTAATGAAGTCAGGAGCTGAGTGGTCCTGGCGGAACCCAAACTGAGCGTCACTAAGCAGGTATTGCTGAGCAAGTGCCGCATGATGGCACTGTTGATGACAACTTCCTTCACTTTATTGATGATCGAGAGTAGGCTGATGGGACGGTAATTGGCTGGGTTGGACTTATCCTGCTTTTTGTGTACAGGACATACCTGGGCAATTTTCCACATTGCAGGGTAGATGCCAGTGTTGTAGCTGTACTGGAACAGCTTGGCTAGAGGCATGGCAAGTTCTGGAGCACAGGTCTTCAGTACTATTGCCGGAATACTTTCAGGGCCCATAGCCTTTGCAGTATCCAGTGCCTGCAGTCGTTTATTTATATCACGTGGAGTGAATCAAATTGGCTGAAGTCTGGCATCTGTGATGCTGGGGAGTTCAGGAGGAGGACGAGATGGATCATCAACTCGGCACTTCTGGCTGAAGATTGTTGCAAATGCTTCAGCCTTATCTTTCGCACTGATGTGCTGGGCTCCCCCATCATTGAGGATGGGGATATTTGTGGAGCCAGCTCCTCCAGTTAGTTGTTTAATTGTCCACCATCATTCACGGCTGGATGTGGCAGGACTGCAGAGTTTAGATCTGATCCATTGGCAATGGGATCGCTTTGCTCTGTCTATCGCATGCTGCTTATGCAGTTTGACATGCAAGTAGTCCTGGGTTGTAGCTTCACCAGGTTGACATCTCATTTTGAGGTATGCCTGGTACTGCTCCTGGCAGGCCCTCCTGCACTCTTCATTGAACCAAGGTTGGTCTCCTGGCTTGATGGTAATGGGAGTGTGGGGGATATGCCGGGCCATGAGGTTAGAGACTGTGGTTGAGTACAATTCTGCTGCTGCTGATGATGTACCACCGGAATTAATGCTGGGGCCTCAACTTTTTACAATGCATATAAATGACTTGGATGAAGTGGCCGAAGGTATGGTTGCTAAATTTGCTGACGACACAAAGATAGGTCGGAAAGTAAGTTGTGAAGAGGACATAAGTGGACTACAAGTTGATATAGAAAGGTTAAGTGAGTAGGCAAAGATCTGGCAAACTGAGTGCAATGTGGGGAAAAGTGAAGCTGTCTGTTCTGGCAGGAAGAAGTTTGATAATGCATATTATCAGAATGGTGAGAGATTGCAGAGCTCAAAGATCAAGGGGGAACTGGGTGTCCTCGGGCATGAATTGCATAAGGTTAGTATGCAAGTTCAGCAAGTAATTGGGAAAACTAATAGAATGGTATCATTTATTGCAAGAGGAATCGAATGCAAAAGTAGGGAAGTTATGCTTCAGCTATACAGGGCATTGGTGAGACCAAATCTGGAGTCCTATGTACTGTACTGGTCTTCTTATTTAAAGAAGGATGCAAAAGTGTTGGAGGAAGCTCAGAGAAGGTTTACGTGGACTGATACTTGAAATAGGCGGTCTGTCTTATGATGAAAGTCTGGAAAGGCTAGGCTTATATCAGCTGGCGTTTAGAAGATTAAAATCCGACCTGATTGAAATAAATAAGCTTCTGAGGTTGGGACAAAGCAAGTGAGGGAGACAGAGAGAGAGAAGCAGCGAGAGATTGAGAGAGAGAGAGAGAGAAAGAGAGAGAGAGAGCTCAGCTCACCTGCTGCTGAAACCCTCACCCATGCCTTTGTTATCTCGAGACTTGACTATTCTAACACAGTCCGGACTGGTCTACCACATCCTACTCTCTGTAACCTTGTGGTCATCCAAAACTCTGCTGCCATCTTCTAATTTACACCAAATTAAGTTCATCCAACATCCCTGTACTCACTGACATACTCTTGTTCCAGTAACACCTCAATTTTAATAGTCTCACTCATGTGATCAAATCCCTTCATGGCCTCATCCCTCTGATTATCCCAATCCCCTGTCCATTTCCAATATTCCTGAAACTTGTTCATATTAAAGTCTTTTTCAAATTCCCTTTTTAAAGTGAGTTTATTTCCGTCTGTCTCTCTCCCTGACCACACATTTCATCTCTCAAGCTCCACTGGTGCTGTGGAAGTTTGGATCCATAAAATGGTGTGGGCTGCACTGCTGGTACCATCCAGCACATTGTACAGGAAACCCAGGCTGGCCGGGGTGCTCGTGTGGGTGGAACGTGTGTGTGTCTGTAGTGTGAGGAGGGTCTGAATATGGTGTCAATCAGCCATTCCAGCAGCTTTGATGGACGTCTTTGAAACTTGGTCTGTGCATGGCCACTGACCGCCTGTGTTAATCACTCTCAGCTGAACATACATTCACAGCATGATGAACCCCCTCTAGTGTTATTTAAAATGACCAGGCATCCAACTTACATGTGAGGGGCTTTTGACTTACTTTTGCTATTGTAAAGTTAGTGGAGGTTCTGTGGATGGTTTTCTGGAGGTTGTGTTGTGAGCTGCTGCAGACATTCAGGGAGGACAGAGGATTTGGTGACCCAACTCTGGACGAGGTATGGGGACTTTAGTAACAGTGTCTCTGGGTCTATAACCTCACCAACAATTGAAGCAGAGGCTGCAGAGAGGGGAAGCTCTGTAAAGAGGGAGGAGGAGAGGTCTCTGCCCTCCCCACCCCGGGTTTTCCAAGAGCACAAAGAGCAGTGGTCCTAATACGGAGCCCTGGGGAACACCACTGTATACTCCCATCGAGTCTGAACAACAACCTTTCACCACTTCTCTCTGTTTACTGTTCCTTAGCCAATGTTATATCCACACTGTCATTGTCCCTTTAGTTCCATAGCATTCATTTGCGTGACCTGTCTGCTGAATGACACTTGAACAAACGCCTTTTGAAAGTCCATATATATAACTTCAATCACACCACACTCATCAACCCTCTCCATTGTTTTATCAAAGAACTCCATCAAGTTTACCTCACCACCACCTCCCTCTCTCCAATCCTCCACTGCTGTTAAATTATCAGACTGCTTGTCCGACTTCAGTACTGGATGAGCAGAAACTTCCTCCAATTAAATATTGGGAAGACTGTAGTTATTGTTTTCACTCCCCACTCCAACTCTGTTCCCTTGCTATTGATTCCATCTCTCTCCCTGGTAACAGTCTGAGATTCAGACAGTCTGTTTGCCACCTTAGTGTCACGTTTAACCACGAAAAATGAGATTCCAGCCACATTTCTGTACCATCACTGCAACCACCTATTTCTACCTCAGTGACAGCGCCTGATTTCATCCCTGTCTCAGCTCATCTGCTGATGAAACCTCATTCATGCCTTCGTTACATTTAGACTTGACTGTTCTTTTTAAAAATTCTTTGATTGAATATGGGTGTCCATGGGAAGGTCAGCATTTGTTGTCCATGCTTAATTGCCTTTGACAGCTTAGTGACTTGCTCCGCGATTTTAAGGGGCAGTTAAAAGTCAACCATATTGCTGTGGGTCTGGACTCACATGCAGAACAGACCAGGTAAGGACAGTAGTGAACAAGATGGTGTTTCACGAAAATCGATGATAGTTTCATAGCACCATGACTGAGACTACCTTTCTATTCCAGATGTCAACTCATTCCTGGCTTGTCTCAAACATTCTACTTTTTGTAAACGTGAGGTCATCCAAACTCTGCTGCCCTTGTGTTGACTTGCATCAAACCCCATTCCCCAATCACTGACCGACATCAGCTCCCAGTCAAGCAATGTCTTGATTTCAAAATTCTCAACCGTGTTTCCAACTCCTTTCATGTCCTCACCCCTCCTTGTCTCAATATCTCCACCAGCCGTGCAACGCTTCAAGCTCTCAGAACTCCTTTAATCCTGGCCTATTGTGTATCCTTGATTTCATTATTGCACCACTGGCAGTCAGGTCTTCAGCTGCCTAGGCCCAAAGCTCTGGAATGCCCTCCCTACACCTCTTTTTTTATTCTTCCATTCAATGTGGGCATCGCTGGGGGAAAAAAACAGCATTTGTTCCCATCCCTAATTGTCCTTGACAAATGAATGGCTTGCTAGGACATTTCACGGGGCAGTTTAAGAGTCAGCAACATTGCTGTGGACCTGGAGTCATATGGAGGCAAGATCAGGTACGGCTGGCAGATCTCCTTCCCTAAAGGACATTAATGATTCAGGTGGGTTTTTTTCCAACAATTGATGAGAAATTCAAACACAATTACTGAGAATAGCTTTCATTTCCAGATTTTTATTAATTGATTAAAATTATTAATTAATTGAATTTTAATTTCCACCAGCTGCCTTGCTGGGATTTGAAGCCAGAGCATTAGCCTGGGTCTCTGTATTACTAGTTCAGTGACAGTGTCACTGCTTCTGCCTCCCTGCATCACTTTCCTCCCTTAAGACACGACTTAAAATCTTCCTCTTTAACCAAGCTGTTGGTCAGCTTACTTCATATCTCCTGTTGCGTCTCGCGTCATGCTTTGCTTCATAATGCTCCTGTGAAGCACCTTGCAATCCAATGTTTTATTATATTAAAGGCACTGCATAAATATAGGTTGTTGTTGATGTTTGCCAGACATGGCTTGTCTTACAATATCGATGCTGCTGGCCATTTATTGACCTTGTTTTTGTCAAACAGTACTTTTGTCCTGGGTTGTGAAGTGTGCACATTTCCCCACCTGTAATGTTAGATTGATTGGTCAGTAAATATAGGGTTTTCTCCATCTCTCCTTTTTAAAAAAGGGTGGAACATTTACAACCCTCAAGTCTCTATCATCTTTCCCATATCAAAGGAGGATTGGAGATTCTGGACATGGTCTCCGCTATTTCCACCATTCCTTCCCTCAGCAACCCTCATGCATCCCATCCAGACTGGGTAAATGTTCCACTTTATTGTGGTACAAACAGTGTTAGATTGAAAGCTGTAAACTGAACCTGTTTGTTCAGAGACTGCAATGAATGTCAATCTCCATGCACCCTAATAGTATAACTGGAGCGTTTCCGTCTTCTATTAATAAGTGATTAATTTCAATGTGTTATCCCATGGTGTCAGTGGGAGCATCAACCCGGACACTAACAGGGATCAGCAGCTCCAGAGAGAGGGAGAGAGAGAAGATAGATCAGAATCTGAGAGCAATAGATTGGAAAGTTTTAACAATGGACAGGAGTTTAACCTTTTGGTTTGACGAGCTGACTGCAGATCATGATTGGATAACGTGAGATTGGCAGATCTATTGTGCCCTTCAGATGAGTCAATGCATTTACTATCCCATCCTCGCTATCGTTGGTGTCCCTGGTAAGTCAAGAAGAAGGGCCACTGACCTGAAACGTTAACTCTGCTTCTCTTTCCACAGATGCAATCCAGACCTGCTGAGTGGTTCCAGCATTTCTTGTTATTATTCATTCTATAAACCATGTTTAATTGCATAACTGATCTTATCATTCACTCTTCCCTCCTTGCTACTATTGTTGTTCTTGGTCTATCTCTTTCTCCGGCTGTTATCTCTATAAACCATTGCGAATGGAATTACTGCTCTTTTTATTTACTGTCACATCTCTGTTGCTGTTGGCGTCCCTGTTAAGTCTCACTATCCAGCTATTACATACAATGCATTACTCACCTTGTTATTAAAGTATTGGCAGAGATTGAAGCCATAGTTTTCAGTCCCCAACATACACTCTATTCTCTATCCAAAGAATTGGCACATATATGAGGCTGAAACAGACAGTTCACTTCCTTGCTGATCTCCTTGACCCAGAACGGAGTTCCAATACTGTATCCTGTCCATCACCAATCCTGTCTACTGTATCCTTTTCCTCTGCCTTACGCTATCTTAGGATACAAAAATGGCTTGGTGATAAGCAGCAGAGAGTGGGAGTGCAGGGTTGTTTTTCAGGTTGGAGGCTGGTGTCCAGTGGTGTGCCACAGGGATCGGTGCTGAGTCTTCTGTTGTTTGTCATATATATCAATGACTTGGATGTGAATGTAGGGGGCATGCGTAGTAAGTTTGCAGATGACACCAAAATTGGTGGTATAGTGGACAGTGAAGAAGGTTGTCTAAGTTTACAACAGGGTCTATAGATCAACTGGGAAAGTGGGCAAAGAATTGGCAAATGGAATTTAGCACAGACAAGTGTGAAGTGATGCATTTTGGGAAGGTAAACCAGGGCAGGACATATACAGTGAATGGCAGGGACCTGGGTTGTGTTGTGGAGCAGAGAGACTTTGGGGTTAAAGTACATAGTTCCCTGAAATTAGCAACACAGGTAGACAGAGTGGTTAAGAAGGCATATGGCATGCTTGCCTTCATTGGCCGAGGTACTGAGTACAAGAGTTGGGACGCCATGTTACAGTTGTACAGAACGTTGGTTAGGCCACATTTGGAGTACTGTGTGCAGTACTGGTCGCCGCTGTACAGGAAATATGTGATTTCGCGAGAGAGGGTGCAGAAAAGATCACAAGGATGTTGCCTTGCTTGGATGGCTTGAGTTATAAAGAGAGATTGGATAGGCCTAGTCTGTTTTCCCTGGAACGAAGGAGGCTGAGAAGGGACACGATAGAGGTATATAAAATTATGAGAGGCATAGATAGGGTAGATAGCCAGAGACTGTTTCTCATGGTAGGGGTGACTAAAACTAGAGGGCATATATTTAAGGTGAGAAGGAGGAGGTTTAAAGGGGATCAAAGGGGTAAATTATTCACACAAAGAATAGTGGGTATCTGGAATGAGCTGCCTGAGGAGGTGGTGGAGGCAGGAACAGTAGCAACATTTAATAGACATCTGGACAGGTACTTGAATGAACAAGGCATAGAGGGATATGGAATTAATGCAGGCAGGTGGGATTAGTATAGATAGGCATTATGGTCAGCATGGACATGGTGGGCCGAAGGGCCTGTTTCTATGCTGTACGGCTCTATGACTCTCTGCCTATATGCCCCTTAAACCACCATCTATCTCTTCGTTAATTCCATACCCGACTATCCTAATGCTACCCATGACAAGACACTTAGTTATAAACTCCAGCCCATCGCAAACTCTGCTGCCCATATCCTAACTCACACCAAACTCTGATCATCCACCAACTCTGTGCTCACTGACCTATATTGGTTCTTGGTTTAGTAGCACCACAATTGCAATATCCTTATTCTTGTGTTCAGATCCCTCTCTGACCATACCTCTCCAGTTAGTCCAATTTGCCTGTCCGTTTCCCATATTCGTGCATGTTGTTTCCCTTCGAGAATTAATCCAATTCACTTTTAAAAGTGAATGTTTGCTCCTTCTGTATCTCTCTGTGGATGCAATTTCGGACTTGTTAGAGCCACTGGGGCTGAGGCTATGAATCCTAAAAGCCTTAAAATGTTGTGGGATGCACTGCCAGCCACTTGTGGCTCTTTCCAGTGGGGTTTCATGCTGAGTAGGGTGTTCCAGCAAGATTGGCACACGTCTTTGAAACTTGGTCTGTGCATGTCCACTGACCGCCTGTGTTAGTCACTCTCAGCTGAAAATACATTCAGCAGCACGAGGATTCATCTCTAGTGTTATTTAAACAATGTGATTTCTGATAACGATGCGCTGCACCAACATCATCATCTATCCACCTATCCACGCCTGGTCCATCTTCAGGCACGTGCAATACAGACTCATCGGGTATCACCCCTCCTCCCACTCGGCTGGAGGTTGTGGCTGAATGGGAGATTGTGAGGCTGCAGCTCTCCCCTCACCTCAGCCACTCGCTCCGGACCTCGCCGCTCCTCTCCACTAACCCCCCTAGCCGACAGTGCTCCACTACCCCCACTCCCCCTCCAGTTACTCGCTCCCTGCTTCCACACATTCCCCCACCAGCAACTCGCTCCGGACCTCGCCGGTCCTCTCCACTCCACTCCTCTGACCGATTGTTACTCGCTTTCCCCATTCTCCCTCCAGTTATTCGCTCCTCGCTTCCCCCCACTCCCCCTCCAGTCACTCGCTTCGGACCTCGCCACTCCCCACCCCTCCACTCCTCTGGCCGATTGTTCCCCGCTTCTTACCGCCCTGTTCTCCAGTCACTTGCTCTGCACTTACCCCACACCCCCTCCAGTCACTCGCTCCAAGCCGCGCTACTCCCCTCCTCTCGGTCACTTGCTGCTAATTCGCTATGTCACGAAGCTGTGCTCCTTGGTGCTAGCGGCTGGGCGGGGTGGTGTAGTGGAGAGCGAATCACCATAGAGGCGGTAGCGAGAGGATGGCAACTATCTGTCAGGGGGGGTCGTGGGGTGCTGTGAGTTCTGGAGCTAGTGGCTGGGTTGCGGGGTGGGGGGAGGTGAAGTGGGGAGCGAGTGACCTGAGAGTGGGTGCTGAGGAGAGGGGAACAATCTGTCACGGGAGTGAGGGAGAGCTGTGAGGTCTGGTGTTAGTGGCTGGGGTTGTGGTGAAGTGGGGAGCGCTGTGACCAGACAGTGGGTGCTGAGGAGAGGGGAACAATCTGTCACGGGAGTGAGGGAGAGCTGGGGGGGTCTGGTGTTAGTGGCTGGGGTTGTGGTGAAGTGGGGAGCGAGTGACCCGACAGTGGGTGCTGAGGAGAGGGGAACAATCTGTCAGGGGAGTGAGGGAGAGCTGTGAGGTCTGGTGTTAGTGGCTGGGGTTGTGGTGAAGTGGGGAGCGCTGTGACCAGACAGTGGGTGCTGAGGAGAGGGGAACAATCTGTCAGGGGAGTCAGGGAGAGCTGTGAGGTCTGGAGATAGAGGTTGAGGGGAGAAAGCGGCCTGTGGGTAGAGGGAGAAAGCGAATTGCTGATGTGAGGAGAGCGGGTCTTGGGGCGGGAGCGAGAGGCTGCATTTGGGTGAAATCAGTCCTGCTCAGTCATTTAATCGAATCACATTAAAAAACTGGCAGCACATTTTATACTCTGTTCGATTTCCAATGGAAATGTAATCATAAAATTCCTCTTGTACTGAATTGGATTATTGGAATATTAACTGGATCTTGAAGATTACTGTTAGTAACATATAACTGCACAGTATCATTTTACTGGACTTTCTTCCAACTTAATGTAAGTTTAGTTTGCTGGAACGATCTAACAAGAAGTATTTCCTGTGACAAATTGAGCAGCGCCATCTTTAATCCTGGCAGCTACCTGAACGTCTCAGACTCTGACTTTCCAGTTGAAGAGTCTGCATTTGTACATGTGCAAGTATTCCAGCACCTAGTGGTTGCATTGTCAGAAAACGCAGTCTTATTGAAAAAGACCAGGCATCCAACTTACAGGTGAGGGGCTTTTGACTTACTTCTGCTATTGTAAAGTTAGTGGAGGTGCTGTGGATGGTTTTCTGGAGGTTGTGTTGTGAGCTGCTTCAAATATTCAGGGAGGACAGAGGATTTGGTGACCCATCTCTGGATGAGGTATGGGGACAGTAGTTACAGTGTCCCTGGGTCTGTAACATGACCAACAAATGGAACAGAGTCTGCAGAGAGGGGAAGCTCTGTAAAGAGGGAGGAAGAGGGGGCTCTGACCTACCCATCCCAGGTTTTCCGAGAGCAATTTTCCTACCTGCACCTAACCCAGGAGCAATGTGTGAGGTGATTCTGATCCAAGAAGGAAGTGGTTAGAGAGCTGTGTCACCTCCTGTAACACGACCTGGAGCCTCGCACCAGGGTGAGGACGGAGCTGTCAGTGGCTGTTAAGGTCACAGTGGCGCAGTGGTTAGCACTGCAGCCTCACAGCTCCAGGGACCCGGGTTCGATTCCGGGTACTGCCTGTGTGGAGTTTGCAAGTTCTCCCTGTGTCTGCGTGGGTTTTCTCCGGGTGCTCCGGTTTCCTCCCACAAGCCAAAAGACTTGCAGGTTGATAGGTAAATTGGCCATTATAAATTGTCACCAGTATAGGTAGGTGGTAGGGAAATATAGGGACAGGTGGGGATGTTTGTTGGGAATATGGGATTAGTGCAGGATTAGTATAAATGGGTGGTTGATGTTCAGCACAGACTCGGTGGGCCGAAGGGCCTGTTTCAGTGCTGTATCTCTAATCTAATCTAATCTAATCTAATCAAATCTAATCATATCCGGATCTTTCCAGATGGGAGCACGTGACATATTCAACATCTCCTAGTCTGCTGTCCACTTATGTATCCGTTAGGTGACAAAGGCCATCTATGGCGAGTGAGGTGAATGCATCATTTTCTCCCTCAAACTCTTGAACTGCCTGTTGACTGTTTCCCTGATTATTGTTTCTAACCCCTGGCCACTGATATTGAACAGCATGGCCTGTAGGTGCTCGGACGGTCGTTACACACATTCCAGTATAAGGGTGTCACATTTACGACTCGCCAATCTTCTGTCACCTCGCCCATCTATAGAAGAATGTAAGATTTCGGAAAGCCCTTCTGCTAGCGACATACCCACTTCCTTTAGCCATCCAGACCAGGTGGATTATCTACTCTAAGCATAGCCAGCCTTTCCAGTACCTCCTCCCTCTGAATATTTACTCTATCCATTGCCTCTACTCTTTTGCTTCCACTGATATTTTGTAAGATTCCTGTTCCAACAGCGATATGAAGTAATCATTAGCTATTTTAACCTTGCCCTGTGCCTCTAAGCATATATACATGCTTTGTCCCGGATAGTCACCACCCACCTCGTCCTTTCTGATTGATATCTACATGCCTGTAGAAAATGATTGCATTTCCTTTTAGAAGATTTCTGGGTTCTCTTTTATGTTGAATGTTAGTGAATGTTTAAGGTGGTGGATGAGGTGCTGATCAATCGGGCTGCTTTGTTCTAGATGGTGTAAAACTTCCTGAGTGTTGTTGGAGCTGTACCCATCCAGGTAAGTGGAGAATTTTTCATTAAACTCCTGACTTGTGTGGCGCACATGCTACATGTCAATTATCAGCCCAAGGCTGGATATTGTCCAGGTCTTGCTGCATTTAGGTATGAACTACTTCAGTACCTGAGCAGGCACAAATGGTACTAATCATTGATGAATACTCCCATTTCTGACCTTATGATGGAGGGACAGTGATTGATGAAGCAGCTGAAGATGGTTGAGCCTAGGACACTACCCTGAGGAACTCCTGCAGTGATGTCCCGGGACTGATATAATTGACCTCTAACAACCACAACCATCTTCCTTTACGTGAGGTATGAATCCAGCCAGCGGAAATCTTTCCCCCTGATTCCCATTGACTTCAGTTTTGCTGGGGCTCCTTGATGCCATACTCGGTCAAATGCTGCCTTGATGTCAAGGACAGTCACTCCCACTTCACCTCTGGAGTTCAGCTCTTTTGTCCATGTTTTAACCAAGGCTGTAATGAAATTAGGAGATGAGTGGCCCTTGGGGAACCCAAACTGATCATCGCTGAGTGAATATTGGAGATTAAATGCTATTTGATAGTAATAATGATGAAACCTTCCATTACTTGTCTCATGAATCAGAGCAGACAGAAGGGTGGTGGAAGCATGGCTGTTGGAATACTTCCAACTTTCCCTTAAGGAGACGGCAAATGGACGTCCAGGCTGACTGTGAGGGCCCATATTTGGACTGTATAAGTCCGGCGTGGCGATCAGTGTCCTGGGCTGGAAGATGCATATTAAAACTGTACCAGCTCGGCATGCAGAAGTTCCTGGGGCTGTTTGACCCAGATTCACACTGCACCAGCTCGGCTTGGTGATCAGTGACCTGGGCTGGTTGACCCCTACTCGCCCTGTACCAGCTCGGCATGGTGATCAGTATCCTGGGATGGTTGTCCCAGATTCACACTGCACCAGCTCGACTTGGTGATCACTGTCCTGGGCTGGTTGACCCATATTCACACTGCACCAGCTCGGCTTGGTGATCAGCACCCTGAAAAAAAGCAGGGATGTTATGCTGAACCTTTATAATGCTTTGGTGAGACTATTGCGTCCATTTCTGGTCACTATACGTTAGGAAGGATGTGAAAGTCTTTGCGTGGGTGTAGAGGATATTTACTGGAAAGGTTCCAGGGATGGGGGATTTTACCTACAAGGTTAGTATGGAAAATCTGGTGTTATTTTGCATGGAGGAAATGAGATTGAGGGGTGATATATTAGAGGTACACAAGATTATAGCAGGTATAGATAAGGTAGACAAAGACATTCTGTTCCATGTAGTTGATGGTACAAGGACTAGAGATAAGGTTTGGGTAAGAAATGCAGTGGAAATGTGAGGATTAACTTTATTATGTACCGTGTGGTAATGACCTGGTAATCACTGCCCACAGGGATGGTGGAAGCAGAGACAGTGATCAATTTCAAAACGATATTGGATGGACACGTGAGGGAAATAAACTTGCAGGAATATGGGAACAGAACAGGGGATGGTTGTGACTGGATTGTTCTACAGAGAGCTGGCATGGACTTGACGGGTTGAATGGACTGCTTCAGTGCTGTAATGAATTACAATTACTACTGCTTTCACAGACTGTTCAATGGAGAGTGCAGGAGGGTATGCCAGCAGCAGCACCAGGCATACCTCAGAATGAGGTGTCAACCTGGTGAAGCGACAACACAG
This sequence comes from Heterodontus francisci, assembly GCF_036365525.1. Classification (NCBI taxonomy): domain Eukaryota; kingdom Metazoa; phylum Chordata; class Chondrichthyes; order Heterodontiformes; family Heterodontidae; genus Heterodontus; species Heterodontus francisci. The sequence continues at coordinate 678,670 of NW_027142045.1, forward strand.
GACTACCTGCATGCCAAACTGTGTAAGCAGCATGTGATAGACAGAGCTAAGCGATCCCATAACCAACGGATTATATCTAAGGTCTGCAGTCCTGCCACATCCAGCCATGAATGATGGGTGGACAGTTGAACAACTAACTGGAGGAGGTGGCTCCACAAATATCCCCATCCTCAATGATGGGGGAACCCAGTACATCAGTGTAAAAGATAAGGCTGAAGCATTTGTATCAATCTTCAACGGGAAGTGCCGCTGGAAGCTTCCCATACTTTACTTTGTATTCTCCATTCACAATACTTATCTTAACAATTTCAAACTTAAGTCAAAAGAATAGAATGAGGCAGGCTTTTAAAAGAAAGAAAACAAAGGAAATAAATTACTTCAGTGGTTTTGATCTGTTTGTTCTTCATATTTCTTTCAAACAACTGGAATTAAAACTGAAAACAGAGGTGAATTGTCACAAATAAACATTCTAACTCCAAACAAAATGTTTAAACCTGTAGTAAACTTCAGTCTGAGTCAACCACGCGCATGGATGGGTCTCTCTCTTTCTATTTCTCTTCCCCCCGCACCTCACTCTCTCTCTCTCTCTCTCTTTCATTCCCAGCACAAAGCAATTGCTATTTAACACTCCAACATCCATGTTATAGTAACTTTTAACCTCCCCACTCACACCAATTTAAAATCCAACTGTACACACATGTTAAACAGCCAACTACTTTCAGACAACATGCAGGACCAGACGAGAGAGGGTTAACTGACCGTAATAGACACTGGCATGAGACAGACAAAGAAATCACACTGAAAACTTCAAATACACAAACAGAAACTAACTCACACACCATCTTTTCCTTTTGTTTTCCTCACACAGTGTTTCAGCCTCACTGTGGCTCCGAAACATTTCATTTCCTTTGATATCTCAACTGTACTAGTGACTTGGTGGGATTGACAGCAACAACCTGTTCTATTCTGTGTTGTCACCACTTTAACGGGACAGACTGACAAGGACAACACCTTAACGAGACAGAATGGCAAGGACGCTACCTTAACGGGACAAAATGACAGGGGAGTCACCTGAACGGTACTGACTGGCAAAGGCATCAACTTAATGGGACAGACTGGTAATGGCGTAATATTAACGGGATAGTCTGGTAAGGGTTATCCCTCTCCATCATTGTTCTCATCCGAGGCCTCCTGCTCCGTTTCAGTATCACCTGTGTGATACTCTGCTTTTTGTGATGGCTGCTACAGCTGCCTGGGTGCTGCTTTCCCCTCTGGGTTTACAGTCACTGAATGGTAGACCTGTACTGTGCATGGCCTGTCTTCTGGTGGGATCAATCCTGTAACTCCCTAAGGACACCTCTGGAATCCTCTAACTTCTGGGTCACTGGACATTATCCTGTGTAACAGTAACAATATGTTTCTCTGCTAACTCTCACTGCTGCTGAACTGCACAAGCCTGTCCTGCATTAAGTGTCTGTTGTTGTATAGTGATAGTAAAGGACACTAGCTTATTGTGTAACTCCTGTAGCTGTGTCTGCTGCTGCTGCTGTTTCTGTTCACTTTGAGCGACTATTTCTCTCACCTGTGACTCTATCACTTCCTCATCGCACTGTGCACGGTGTGATGCTGCACATGGAGGCAGATTTAAAGCCTTCTCACCTTTCCGATGTTCAGCCAAGACCTGTGCGTGGATAAACTTCACTATCTTTTTTAAATGAACGTGTTCATGCTTCCATACACAGTGTCCTAACAGGGACTGTATACTGACCATATTACACTTAGTGCTTAACTCTTCCTCATATGTTCCCAGCGACCCTTCTTCCCATTGTCTTTTTGTGACAGAATGTGTATTTAAAGAGACATCACTGGGTCAGTATAATCTGCCATCCCTCAAAAGAGTTTATCCCAGCAAGAATTTTCACTTGTCAAACGAATGTTCCTATGTTTGTGAAACTTGCTCCAACACCCTCGGTTTGCATAGCAATCAAAGTCCCGGATTTCAGCACCACTTGTAAGATCTGGGGTTTGGCTTAATTGAATTGTCAGACTTAGGTCAATTACAATGACAGTCTGCGTTGGGAGATCAGATCTAAAAGGAACTTGCAGCTCAGACTAGCTATAAAAACACGTGGGTACACGGCTGCTTCCACAAGTTTCACAGACTGAATGAAGTTCTCCACAATAAGCAGAACATGGTGATACTGAGCAAAGGGCAGTGGTCAGCAGTTGGCTTTACAATGGAACATTGGTCCTTAACCACCGGTTAACTGTGGAACCTTGTCTCTTCATTGAAGTCGATCTTCTGTCACCTTCTTGATGATGATGTGCGCTTTTGGGGTCTTACAAGTTATTACTTGATGCACCTTTCCCAGCTTGATTCTGTTCCATATTAGGTAAAAGCCTGTTTCTGTTCATTTGATTGGTCAGTCATTAACTAACTACCCTTCCATGATGGTACTTCGAGCCTGGTTTAAGTCATTGCCATTGTCATTCAGCGGGGAGCGGGGGGGGTGGGGGAGGGGGGGAGGTGCCTCCAGATTCCAGCTGCATTGACTCTATGAATTCCTTTACAAAAGGTCAAATCTGACCCGGTGCCATCCTGCTGTGGCTATTCAACCACAGTGGCCACTTAATGGCATTGATATGTACTTATCTCATTTCACAGCTTCCTGGGCCACACGGGGATTGTTTTATACCAGTTAATAAGCTAACAATCCCTCTTGGATAATCTACAGTCTAACGACTTTTAAATAACAGGTCTCAACAGGTCAGGACTTGTCCAGAAGTTTAGCTAACATCATTCGTTGTGGTTATGTTACATACAGAATACTATTTTAACCGTGATACTGAAGGATATGACAACTAAGTTCTAACAGTCCTATCATAAAATAAACTCAATCCTACAATTTTGTCCCAACAAGGACGGAGATATCCAGCTTTGTGTTTGCAGACAGCGGCCACTACTGCCCACTGTTGACTGATTGTGTCTGAAGCTGTTGGGTTTTAGCTAAACACAGGGCATTTGTTTTATTCGCTCATTCTTGGGATGTGAGCGTCGCTGTCTAGGCCAGCATTTATTGACCATCCCTAATTGCCCTTGAGAAGGTGGTGCTGAGCCCACTTCTTGAACCACTGCAGTCCATGTGAGGTAGGTACACCCACAATTCCGTTAGGAAGGGAGTGCCAGGATTCTGATGAAACAACAGTGAAGGAATGGCGATGTAGTTCCATGTCAGGATGGTGTGTGACTTGGATAGGAACTTGCAGGTGGTGGTGTTCCCATGTATCTCTGCTCTTGTTCTTCTCGGTGGTAGAGGTCGCGGGTTTGGATGGTGTAGTCAAAGGAGCTTTGGTGTGTTGCTGCAGTGCATCTTGTAGATGGTACACACTGCTGCCACTGTGCATCAGTGGTGGAGGTATGAATGTTGTAGATGGTGTGCCAATCATGTTTGTTGCTTTTTCCTGGATGGTCCTGCGCTTCTTGACTGTTGTTGGAGCTGCACCATCCAGGCAAGTGGAGAGTATTCCATCACACTCCTGACTTGTGCTTTGTAGATGGTGAACAGGCTTTGCAGAGTCAGGAAGTGAGTTATTCGCCACAGGATTCCTAGCCTCTGACCTGCTCTTGTAGCCACGGTATTTATATGGTTACTCCAGTTCTGTTTCTAGTTCAGTTTCTAATCAATGGTAACCCTCCAGGATGTTGATTGTGGGGATTCAGTGATGACAATGTCATTGAACGTCAGGGGGAGATGACTAGATTCTTTCTTGTTTGAGATGGCCATTGCCTGGCACTTGAGTGGCACGAAAGTTACTTGCCACTTATCAGCCCAAGCTGGATATTGTCCAAATATTTCTGCATCTCGACATGGTTTGCTTCAGTATCTGAGAAGTCACGAATGGTGAACATTGTGCAATCATCAGTGAATATCCCCACTTCTGACCTTTTGATTGAAGGAAGATCATTGATGAAGCAGCTGAAGATGGTTGGGTCTCGGACACTACCCTGAGGAACACCTCCAGTGATGTCCTGGAGCTGAGCTGATTGACCTCCAGCAACCACAGCCATCTTCCTTTGCGTTAGGTATGACTCCAACCAGCGGAGAGTTTTCCCACTGATTCCTATTGATTCCAGTTTTGCTCGGGCTCCTTGATACCATACTCGGTCAAATCTGCCTTGATGTCAAGGGCAGTCATTGTCACCTCTCCTCTTGAGTTCAGCTCTTTTGTCCGTATTTGTACCAAGGCTGTATTGAGAACAAGAGCTGAGTGGCCTTGGCAAAAGCCAAACGGAGCGTCAGTGAGCAAGTTATTGCTAAGCAAGTGCTGCTTGATGGCACAGTTAACACCAGGGGAAGTGCTGGCTTCGTGGTAATGTCTCTGGCATAGTAATCCAGAGGACCAGGCTAGTACTCTGGCGACACGAGTTTGAATCCTACCACAGCAGATAGTGAAATTTGAAGTCAATTAATAAAATCTGGAATTAAAAAAAGTTGGTATAATAGTGCCGTGAAACCTTTGTCAATTGTTATAAAAAAAAATCTGGTTCACTGATGTCCTTCAGGGAAGGAATTCTGTCGTCCTTACCTGGTCAGGCCTACATAAGATTCCAGATCCACAGCAATGTGGTTGACTATGAAATGGCTGTGCAAGCCGCTCAGTTCAAGGGCATTTAGGGATGGGCAATAAATGCTGGCCTTGCCAGCGATGCCCACATCCCATGAACGTATGAGAACATCTTCCATCACTTTGCTGATTATTGAGAGTAGACTGATGGGGTGGCAGCTGGCCAGTTTAGACTTGTGCTGGTTTTTGTGTACAGTTAATGCATTTTGGGAGGACTAACAAGGCAAGGGAATATACAATGGATGGTAGGATCCGAGGAAGCACAGAAGGTCAGAAGGACCTTGGTGTACTTGTCCATAGGTCACTGACGGCAGCAGCACAGGTAGATAAGGTGGTTAGGAAGGCATATGGGATACTTGCCTTTATTAGCAAATGCATAGAATATAAGAGCAGGGAGGTTATCATCATAATATATAAAACGCTAATTTAGCCACAGCTGAAGTACTGTGTACATTTCTTGTCACCACACTATAGGAAGGATGTGATTGCACTGGAGAGGGTGCAGAGGAGATTCACCCGAATGTTGCCTGGGTTGGAGCATTTCAGCCATGAAAAAAGACTGAAAAGGCTCGGGTTGTTTTCCTTGGAACACAGAAGACTGAGGGAGGACATGATTGAGGTGTACAATATTATGGGGGACATAGGTGAGGATAGGTTCGATAGGAAGAATCATTTTTCCCTTAGCGGAGGGGTCATGAACCAGGGGACATAGATTTCACTTGAGAGCCAGGATGTTCAGGGGGTTTTGAAGAATTTTCTTTTCACCCAGAGGGTGGTTGGAATCTGGAACGCACTGCCTGAAGACGTGGTGGAGGCAGGAAGCCTCACAACATTTAAAACCTATTTAGATGAGCACTTGAAACGCCATAGTACACAAGGCTACGGGTCAGAAAAATGGGATTCGAATAGTTGGGTGCCGGATGCCCAGCACAGACACGATGGGCCGATGGGCCTGCTACTGTGCTGTGTAACTCTATGACACTATGTCACACTTGGGCTATTTTCCAGATTGCCGGGGAGATGCCAGTTTTGTAGCTGTATTGGAACAGCTTGGCCAGCGGCGCGGCAAGTTCTGGAGCACATGTCTTCAGTATGTTGTCAGGGCCCATAGCCTTTGCAGTATCCAGTGCCTTCACTCATTTCTTGATATCACGTGGAGTGAATCGGATTGGCTGAAGACTGGCATCTGTGATGCTGGGGACCGCAGGAGGAGGCTGAGATGGATCATCAACTCGGGACTTCTGGCTGATGATTGTTGCAAATGCTTCAGCCTTATTTTTAACACTGATGTGCTGGGCTCTCCCATCACTGAGGATAGGGATATTTGTGGAGCCACCTAATCCAGTTGGTTGTTTAATTGTCCACCACCATTCACGGCTGGATGTGACAGGACTGCAGATCTTAGATCTGATCCGTTGGTTTAGGATCACTTTGCTCTGTCTATCGCATGCTGCTTACATATTTTGGCATGCAGGTAGCCCTTGGTTGTCGCTTCACCAGGTTGACACCTCATTTTGAGGTATGCCTTGTGCTGATCCTGACATGCCCTCCTGCACTCTTCATTGAACCAGGGCTGATCTGCTGGCTTGATGGTAATGCTAGAGTGGGGAATATGCCGGGTCATGAGGTTGCAGATAGTGTTTAAGTACAGTTTTGCTGTTGCTGATGACCCACAACGCCTCAGGAATGCCCAGTTTTGAGTTCAAGGATCTGTTTGAAATCTGTCCCATTTGGCACAGTGATAGTGCCAGACAACACGAAGGAGTGTATCTTCAATGTAAAGACGGGACTTTGTCTCCACAAGGACTGTGCGATGGTCACTCCTACCAATACTGTCATGGACAGATGCATCTGTGACCGTTACGTTTGTGAGGACGAGGTCAAATAGGTTTTTCCCTGCTGTTAGTTCCCTCACCACCTGCCGCAGACACAGTCTAGCAGCTATGTCCTTTAGGACTCTGCCAGCTCGGTCTTTAATGGTACTACCGAGCCATTCTTCCTGATGGACATTGACGTACCCCACCCAGAGATCATTCTGTGTCCCTGTTACCCACAGTGCTTCTTCCAATTGCTGTTCAACATGGAGGAGTACTGACTCATCAGCTGGGGACGGGGAATGGGTGATAATCAGCAGGAGGTTTCCTTGCCCATGTTTGACCTGATGCCGTGAAGCTTCATGGGGTCTGCAGACATGGGTCTATCCTGCTGCTGGGAGCTGACATACCCGGGATGGTGATGGCACTGTCTGGGACACTGTCTGTAAGCTCTGATTCGGTGAGCATGACTATGTTTTCTGCTGCTTGACTTGTCTGTGGGACAGTTCTCCCAACTTTGGCTCAAGCCCCCAGATGTTTGTAAGGAGGACTTTACAGGGTCGACAGGGCTGGGTTTGTCTTTGTTGTTTCTGGTGCCTAAGTCGATGCCGGATGGCCTGTCCAGTTTCATTGCTTTTCTTAGATTTTGTAGCCGTTTCGTACAACTGAGCAGCTTGCGAGGCCATTTCAGAATCAACCACATTGCTGTGAGTCTGGAGTCACATGTAGGCCAGACCAGGTTAGGATGGCAGATTTCCTTCCCTAAAGGTCATTAGTTAACCAGATGTGTTTTTACAACAATCGACAATGAACACCATTAGAATAGATATTTTAATTCTAGAGTTTTATTAAAGATTAATGATGACAGAGTATGTTTTGTTTTGAAATAAACTAGAAATTCTCCAAGCAGCAGTTTGTAAGACATCAGAAATGTAAGGGATTTGGATTGTTTAATTGTCCTGTGGTTTAAAATATGTATGTGACCAGGAAGGAAATCTGCTCTTGTTTGTGCTGATAACAATCCTGAGGCATCTGAAACATCCACAAGGGGTGATGAAATTACTGAAGGAAATGTAAACACATGCTCGCCATCATGGCAGTCTGGACCTCTGGATTACTAGTTCAGTGACATTACCACGACACCTCTGTCATTGCCTCACCGCCACACGTTCCTTGATTAAGACACGACATAAAACCTTCCCCTTTGACCAAGCTGTTGGGCATCTGGCCTCATATCTCATGCTGTGTCACATGTCATTCTTTGCTTCATAATGCTCCTGTGAAGCACCTTGTCATGTTTTATTACATTGAAGGCACTGTATAAATATAAGTTGTTGTTGACGTTTACCAGACATACATGACTTGTCTTGCTGCAGTCCATTTGCTGTCGATTGTTTTTATTCTCAAGCAGCGAATACTTTTGTCCTGGGATGTGAACTCTGGAAATTTCCCAGTCAGTGATATTAAAAAGACTGGTCAGTAAATACAGAGTTTACTCCATCGCTACTTTTTTAAATCCAGGCGCAACATTTACAACCCTGCAGTCCACTGCCACGACTCCCATCTCCAAGGAGGATTGGAAGATTCTGGCCAGTGCATCTGCTATTTCTACATTTGCCTCCCTCCGCAACCCTCCTAAATCCCGTTCAGACTGGGTAAATGTTGCAGTTTATTGTGGCAAACAAGTGTTGGATTGAAAGGAGTTAACTGAACCTGTTTGTTCAGTGTCTGTAATTAATGTCAGTCTCCATGGACCCTAGAATTAGAATTAGAATTAGAATATTACAGCGCAGTACAGGCCCTTCGGCCCTCGATGTTGCGCCGAGCTGTGAAACCATCTGACCTACACTATTCCATTTTCATCCATGTATCTATCCAATGTCCACTTAAATGCCCTTAAAGTTGGCGTATCTACTACTGCTGCAGGCAGGGCTTTCCACGCCCTTACTACTCTCTGAGTAAAGAAACTACCTCTCGCATCTGTCCTATATCTATCACCCCTCAACTTGAAGCTATGTCCCCTCGTGTTTGCCATCACCATCCGAGGAAAAAGACGCTCACTATCCACCCTATCTAACCCTCTGATTATCTTATATGTCTCTATTAAGTCACCTCTCCTCCTCCTTCTCTCCAACGAAAACAACCTCAAGTCCCTCAGCCTTTCCTCGTAAGACCTTCCCTCCATACCAGGCAACATCCTAATAAATCTCCTCTGCACCCTTTCCATAGCTTCCACATCCTTTCTATAATGCGGTGACCAGAACTGCACGCAATACTCCAGGTGCGGTCTCACCAGAGTCTTGTACAGCTGCAGCATGACCTCGTGGCTCCGAAACTCGACCCCCCTACTAATAAAAGCTAACACACCATATGCCTTCTTGACAGCCCTATTAACATGGTTAGCAACCTTCAGGGATTTATGCACCTGGACACCAAGATCTCTCTGCTCATCTACACTAACAAGAATCTTCCCATTAGCCCAGTACTCTGCATTCCTGTTACTCCTTCCAAAGTGAAGTTGTGTCACTTGAGGTTGTTCCTCTTCTATTAATAAGGGACTCCTTTCAATGTGTTATCACATAGTGTCAGCGGGAGGATCACCTCCGGCACTAACAGGGATCAGTGGCTCCAGAGAGTGGGAGGAGATAGATCAAAATCTGAGAACAATAAATTGGAATGCTACAACAATGGATCAGAATCTGAGAACAATAGATTGGAATGTTACAACAATGGATCAGAATCTGAGAACAATAGATTGGAATGTTACAACAATGGATCAGAATCTGAGAACACCAGGTTGGAATGTTATAACAATGGACAGGAGTTTCTCCTCGGATCTTTACTTTCTTTTTACATATTATAATCGGCTACGATTAGACTATCGGATACTATTTGCACTTGAGATAATTCAATATATTTACTATCCCATCCTGGCTATTGTTGGTGTCCCAGGTAAGTCACTCTATAAAGCTATTAATTCTATAAGCCATATTTACCTACATTACTGTTCTTGCCATTTATTCTGCCCTCCTTGCTGCTGCTGCTATTCCTGGTGAATCTCTACCTCCAGCTATTAGCTGTCAAGCCATTGCTAATTACCGTTCTTGTTATTTCATCGCTCATCTTGGTTGCTGTCTGTGCCCCTGATAAGGCTCTATTTCCCGCGAGGACATCTGTAAAATCTGTTTCACTGAAATACTGTTCTGCAATGTATATTTTGGGAAGACGGAAGCCAGTGTCATTGGTCACAAACTCCATCCCCTGTTTGTGAAACACATTCCCCTCCCTGCATAATGTCTGAGGCTGAAACAGACTGTTTACAACCGCTGTGTTCTATTTATACCTGAGCTGAGTTCATCTCCATGTTCGTTCCATCACCAGCCCTGACGACTACAACCTCTGTAATGTCACCTGGCCCCACCTCTGCCTTAGTCTATCTGCTGAACAAACACTCATCTGTGCTTTTGTTCAATTCACACTTGACTATTCCAATTCTATCCTGGTCACCCTGCCAGTTGTAAACCTCTATAAACCACAGTCAATCCAGAACTCTGCTGCCTGTATCTTAACTCACACCAAATCCCCATCACCCATCACCCCTGTGCTCACTAATCTACTTTGGCTCCCGGTCTGGCAGCACCTTAATTTTAAGAATCCCGTTCTTGTGTTTGAATCTCTCCATGACCTCACCCCTCTAATTACTCCTATTCCCTGTCCATGCCCATATTCCAGAAAATCTTTTGCCATCAATTCTATTTTCATGTCCCCATTTAAAGTGAATTTCCTTCCCGCTCTGTCCCTCCCTGGTGGCGATTTACAGCTCTTACAGCACCACAGTTGCCCACACTGTGGAAGCCTGGATCCATAAAAGGGTGTGAGCTGAGCTTCCAACCACTTCCGGCATGGCCTGCAGCGTGGCCTGCACCATGTCCCATGCTGTGCAGTGCTCTATCCCGGGTCAACAATGTGTGCACTAGTAGCATGAGGAGTTGTGGAATGTCATGTCAAACTGCTATTTCAGCAGCTTTGATGTACGTCTTTGAAACTTGGTCTGTGCATCTCCACCGACTGCCTGTGTTAGTCACTCTCAGCTAAACATACATTTAGCAGCACGAGGAATACCCTCTAGTGTTATTTAAAAGGACCAAGCATCCAACTTACAGGCTTTTGACTTACTTCTGCCATCGTAAAGTTAGTGGAGGTGTTGTGGATGGTTTTCTGGAGGTTGCGTTGTGAGCTCCTGCAGACATTAAGAGAGGACAGAGGATTTGGTGACCCAACTCAGGACGAGGAATGGGGACTGTAGTTACAGTGTCTCTGGGTCTGTAACATGACCAACAAATGGAGCATGGACTGCAGAGAGGGGAAGCTCTGCAAAGAGGGAGGAGGCGGGGGCTATGACCAAACCACCCTTCGTTTTAAAAACAGCACATTTCTTACCTAAACCTAACCCAGGAGCAGGGTGTGAGGTGGCTCTGCTTCATTAAAGAGGTGGTCACAGAGCTGTATCTCCGCCTGCAACACAACCTGGAGCCTCACACCAAGGTGAAGACGGAGCTGTCAGTGGCTGTTAAGGTCACAGTTTCCTTGAACTTCTATGCATCTGGATCTTTCCAGAGTGGAGCGGGTGCCCTATCCAACATACATTCATAGACAGTGATAGTCATAGAATCATTTACCACACAGAAGGTGCCCATTCGGTCCATCGACACAATGCCGACTGTCTCTGGAGCAATTCAGTCATTCCCACGAGCCTGCTCAATCCCCACAGCCTTGCAAGTTCACTTCCTTGATGCGCCCATCCAATTTTCTTTTGAAATTGGAAGGAAGTAAAGCTGGTAACAGGTGGCAAAAAAGCAGAGAGTGACTTTCAAAGGCAGGTGAAACAAAGGTGAGCATCAACTAGAATGAAGAATGTGAAGAAGACACAGTTAAGGGCACTGTACCTGAATGCACGCAGTATTCGGAACAGGGCAGATGATTTAAAGGCCCAAATAGAGGTAATCGGGTATGGTCTGATTGGCATAAGGGAAATGTGACGACAGGGTGACCAAGGCTGGAACTGAATATTCAAGCATGTTCAACATTTACGAAGGACATGCAATAGGAATTGCTGTTGCACTGATAATAAGGGATGGGATCAGCACATTAGTAAGGGAGGATCTCAGGTCTGAAGAACAAAATGTAGAATCTGTTTGGGTGCAGCTTAGAAACAGCAAGGGGCAGCAAACATTGATAAGAGTTGTTTATAGGTTATCCAACAGTAGTGGTAATGTGGGACATGGCATTAATCAGGAGATTAGAGAATCAAATAGCATGGCTAATAAAGTAATCACGGGTGACGTCAATCTTTATACAGACTGGGAAAACCTAATAAGAACTAATACTGTGGAGGACGAGTTTCTGGAGTGGGTTTGGCATGGTTTTTTAGAGCAGTATTTTGAGGAAGCGATTACAGAAAAGTCTATTTTAGAGCTAGAATTATGTAACGCGACAGCGATAATTAATAGTCTCATTGGAAAAGAGCTTTTAGGGATGAGTGTTAGGGATATGTTCCTGTGAAAATGAGGGATAGAAATGGCAAGGTTAGGGAACCATGGATGACAGGTGAAACTGTGAAACTAGCTCGAGGAAAAAAGAAGCATACATAAGGTCTCGGCGGCTGAAGAAAGACGAAGCTTTGATAGAATATCGGGAATGTAGGACCAATCTGAAACGAGGAATTAAGAGGGCTAAAAGGGGTCATGAAATATCTTTAGCAAACAGGGTTAAGGAAAATCCCAAAGCCTTTTATTCATATATAAGGAGTAAGAGGGTAACTAGAGAAAGCATTGGCCCACTCAAGGACAAAGGAGGAAAGTTATGCGTGGAGTCAGAGAATATGGGTGAGATTCTAAACGAGTACTTTGCATCGGTATTCACCGAGGAGAAAGGACATGACGGATGTTGAGGTGAGGAAAAGATGTTTGATTACTCTAGGTCAAGTCGGCATAAGGAGGGAGGAAGTGTTGGGCATTCCAAAAGGCATTCAGGTGGACAAGTCCCCAGGTCCGGATTGGATCTATCGCAGGTTACTGAGGGAAGCGAGAGAGGAAATAGCTGGGGCCTTAACAGATATCTTTGCAGCATCCTTAAACACGGGTGAAGTCCCGGAGGACCGGAGAATTGCTAATGTTGTCCCCTTGTTTAAGAAGGGTAGCAGGGATAATCCAGGCAATTATAGACCGGTGAGCCTGACGTCAGTGGTAGGGAAGCTGCTGGAGAAGATACTGAGGGATAGGATCTATTCCCATTTGGAAGAAAATGGGCTTATCAGTGATGGGCAACATGGTTTTGTGCAGGGAAGGTCATGTCTTACCAACTTAATAGAATTCTTTGAGGAAGTGACAAAGTTGATTGATGAGGGAAGGGCTGTAGATGTCATATACATGGACTTCAGTAAGGCGTTTGATAAGGTTCTCCATGGTAGGCTGATGGAGAAAGTGAAGGCGCATGGGGTCCAAGGTGTACTAGCTAGATGGATAAAGAACTGGCTGGGCAACAGGAGACAGAGTGTAGCAGTGGAAGGGAGTTTCTCAAAATGGAGACGTGTGACCAGTGGTGTTCCACAGGGATCTGTGCTGGGACCACTGCTGTTTGTGATATACATAAATGATTTGGAGGAAAGTATAGGTGGTCTGATTAGCAAGTTTGCAGACGACACTAAGATTGGTGGAGTAGCAGATAGTGAAGGGTACTGTCAGAGACTGCAGCAGAATATAGATAGACTGGAGAGTTGGGCAGAGAAATGGCAGATGGAGTTCAATCAGTGCAAATGCGAGGTGATGCATTTTGGAAGATCCAATTCAAGAGTGAACTATACAGTAAATGGAAAAGTCCTGGGGAAAATTGATGTACAGAGAGATTTGGGTGTTCAGGTCCGTTGTTCCCTGAAGGTGGCAACGCAGGTCAATAGAGTGGTCAAGAAGGCATACGGCATGCTTTCCTTCATCGGACGGGGTATTGAGTACAAGAGTTGGCAGGTCATGTTACAGTTGTATAAGACTTTGGTTCGGCCACATTTTGAATACTGCGTGCAGTTCTGGTCGCCAAATTACCAGAAGGATGAGGATGCTTTGGAGAGGGTGCAGAGGAGGTTCACCAGGATGTTGCCTGGTATGGAGGGCGCTAGCTATGAAGAGAGGTTGAGTAGATTAGGATTATTTTCATTAGAAAGACGGAGGTTGAGGGGGGACCTGATTGAGGTGTACAAGATCATGAGAGGTATGGACAGGTTGGAAAGCAATTAGCTTGTTCCCAGAGTGGGGGATTCAATTACTAGGGGACACGAGTTCAAAGTGAAAGGGGAAAAGTTTAGGGGGAAATGCGTGAAAAGTTCTTTACGCAGAGGGTGGTGGGTGCCTGGAACGCGTTACCAGCGGAGGTGGTAGACTCGGGCACGATAGGGTCTTTTAAGATGTATCTAGACAGATACATGAATGGGCAGGAAGAAAAGAGATACAGACCCTTGGAAAATAGGCGACATGTTTAGATAGAGGATCTGGATCGGCGCAGGCTTGGAGGGCCGAAGGGCCTGTTCCTGTGCTGTAATTTTCTTTGTTCTTTGTTTTTTGAGTGACCATAATATTACAACATTTCACATTGTTTAACACTGAGGTAGTTCAATCTAAAGCGTGACTGATGTGGATTGGAAAAATACATTGAAAGGTATGAAAGTACATAGGCAATGGATAGTCTTTAAAGGAATATTACGTAGTCTACAGCAACCATAGATTCTTGGAAGGCACAAAAAACCCAAAAGTCAAGGCAGTCAACCGTGGATAACAAAGGAGGTTAAAATGATGTTCAATGTGGGAAAGTAAGGTAATCCACTTTGGAAGGAAGAATGAAAAGGCAGATTATTATTTAGATGATGGAAAACTACAAAACACTGCAGTGCAGAGGAAGCTGGGTGTTCTTGTGCCTGAAACACAAACGGTTAGAATGCAGGTGCAGCAAGTAATTAGGAAGACGAATGGAATTTTGGCCTTTATTACTCAGGGGTTAGAGTTTAAAAATAGGGAAGTATTGTTCCAACTGTACAGAGTATTGGTGAAGCCTGACCTGGAGTACTGTGTACAGTGTTGGTCCCTGTATTCAAAGAAGGATGTACTAGCATTGGAGGCAGTTCAGAAAACGTTCAATGGGCTGATTCCTGGGATGAAGGAGTTGCCTTATCAAGAGCAGCTAAACAGGTTAGGCCCGTATTCTCTTGAGTTTCGAAGAACGAGAGGTGATCTCATTGAAACTTACAAAATACTTAAAGCGATAGACAGTGTCGATGCAGGTAGGATGTTTCCCCTAGTTGGGGAGTCTGGAACCAGGAGACACAATGTCAAAATAAGGCAGAAGCCACTTAGGACGGAGATGAGGAGAAATGTCTTTCCTCAGAGGATTGTGAATCTTTGAAATTCCCTCCCCCAGAGGACTGCGGAAGCTTCGTCATTGAGTATGCCTAAAGTGGTGATTAACAGATTTCTAAATACAAATGACCGAAGTGATATGAGGATAGTGTAGGGGAAAAGACATTGAAATGGAAGGTCAGTCATGATTATATTAAATGGTGGGGCAGTCTCGATGGTCAGAGTGGACGACGGCTGCTCCTATGTCCCTACTCTACCATTGGTGGCTGTGCCTTCAGCCGAAGCTCTGGATTCTCTCCCTGAACCATAAATACAGTAAGTTTCACAGAGTCCGGTTTTAGGGAGCACTGCTTGTGCAGAGTAGTAAATACAGTAAAGTTAATGAGTGACTGAATCTTAAAGATATAAGAGTTGTGGTAAATGATTGTTTTTCAGGCTGCAGGAAGGTAGACAGTGGTGTTCCCCAAGGGTCAGTGCTAGGACCACTGATTTTTTATTGTTATGTATTAGTGATTTGGATATTGGAATACAGAGCAATATTTCAAAATTTGCTGATGATAGCAAACTTGGAGGCAGGGCTGACAGTGAGGTTGATACTGATCAATGTAACAGGATATAGATATGCGAGCAGAATGGGAAGGCAAGAGGCAGATAGAATTTAATACAGACAAGTGTGAGGTGATACATTTTATCAGAAGTAACTGGGAGAGGCAATATACAATTAATGATGCAGTTCTAAAGAAAGTGCAGAGACAGAGGGACATGGGGTTCATGTACATAGATCCCTGAAGGTGGCAGGACATATTGAGAGAGTCGTTAGTAAAGCATATGGGATCTTGGGCTTCATAAATAGAGGTAGTGAATACAGAAGAAGTAAAGTTATGCTGAACCTTTAGAAAGCTCTGGTTAGTCCACAACTGTATTACTGCATCCAGTTCTGTTCACCACACTTTCGGAAGGATGTGAGGGTCCTTCACAGGGTGTAAAGGAGATTTACCAGAATGGGTCCAGAGCTGAAGGATTTTGGTTACAAGGTTAGTCTGGAAAAGCTGGGATTGTTTTCCTTCTAGTAAAGGAGATTGAGGGGAGATTTGATAGAGGTATACAAGATGATGACATGTTTGGATAAGGTAGACAGGAAAAGATGTTCCCATTAGTTAATGGTACAAGGACTAGAGTTAAGGTTGTGGGCAGCGATACAGGGGGATGTGAGGAACAACATTTTTACACAGCGAGAGGGAATGGCCTGGAAATCACTGCCTACGAGGGTGGTGGAAGCAGAGATGGTGAATGATTTCAAAAGGATATTGGATGAACACTTGAGGGAAATAAACTTGCAGGAATATGGAGACAGAGCTGGGGAATGAGACTGACTGGATTTATCTAGGAAGAGCTGATTTGGACTCGATGTGCCGAATGGCCTCATTCTGTGCTGAAATAACTACGACTCCACGACTCTCAATGGAGGATAACGAGGGAAAATGTGGAATTGTCCATTTTATCGGAAGAATATAAAAGAAACATATTATCTGAATGGTGAGAGATTGCAGAGCTGGACGATGCAGAGGAATTGGGTGTCTTCGTGCATGAATTGTATAAGGTTATGATGCAGGCACAACAGGTAATTAGGAAACCAATCCAATGTTATCATGTATTACAGAAGGAATTGAATACAAAAGTATGGAGGTTATGTTTCATTTATACAGGACATTGGTGAGACCACATCTGGAGTTCTGTGCACCTTACTGGTCTCCTTATTTAAGGAGGATGTAAATGTGCTGAAAGCAGTGCAGAGAATGTTTACTAGATTAATACCTGGAATGGGTTGGTTGTCTTATGAGGAAAGGTTGGACAGGCGAGGCTTATATCAGCTGGAGTTTAGAAGATGAAAAGGCGACTTGATTGAAACGTAAGATTCTGATTGTGGGATAGAGTAGGTGAGGGCGACAGAGAGAGAAACAGAGCGAGAGAGAGAGAGAGAGAGAGAGCTCAGCTCATCTGCTGCTGAAACCCTCACCCATGCGTTTGTTATCTCGAGACTTGACTATTCTAACACACTCCTGGCTGCTCTCCCACATTCTACGATCTGTAACCTTGTGGTTAACTAAAACTCTGCTGCAATCTTCTAATTTACGCCAAATTCTGTTCACCCAACATCCCTGTGCTCACTGACCTACATTGGCTCTTGGTTCGGTAACACCTCAATTTTAATAGTCCAATCATGTGATCAAATCCCCCCATGTCCTCAGCCCTCTGATTATCTCAATCCCCTGTCCATTTCCAATATTCCTGAAACTTGTTAATCTTAAAGTCTTTTTATAATTCCCTTTTTAAAGTGAGTTTCTTTCCCTCTTTCTCTCTCCCTGCCCACACATTTCATCTCTCCTGCTCCACTGGTGCTGTGGAAGTTTGGATCCACAAAATGGTGTGACCTGTACTGCCGGTCACATCCAGCACATTGTACAGGACACCCAGGCTGGCCGGTGAGATAGCGTGGGTGTAACCTGTGTGTGTCTGTAGTGTGAGGAGGGGTCTGAATTGACGTCAATCAGTCATTCCATCAGCTTTGATGTACGTCTTTGAAACTTGGTCTGTGCATGTCCACTGACCACCAGTGTTAGTCATTCTCAGCTGAACATGCATTCAGCAGCATAAGGAATCCCTTCTAGTGTTATTTAAAAGGACCAGGCATCCAACTTACAGGTGAGGGGCTTTTGACTTACTTCTGCGATTGTAAAGATAGTGGAGGTGCTGTGGATGGTTTTCTGGAGGTGTGTTGTGAGCTGCTGCAGACATTCAGGGAGGATAGAGGATTTGGTAAGCCAACTGTGGACAAGGTATGGGGACTGTAGTTACAGTGTCTCTGGGCCTGTTACACGACCAACAAATGGAGCTGAGGCTGGAAATAGGGAAAGCTCTGCAAAGTGGGAGGAGTAGGGGGCTCTGCCCTACCCACCCCGGGTTCTACAAGAGCAAAAAAAAAAGAGCCCGAGGGAACACCACTGTATACTCCCATCGAGTCTGAACAACAACCTTTCACCACTTCTCTCTGTTTACTGTTCATTATCCAATGTTATATCCACACTGTCACTGTCCCTTTAAACCATAGGGTTCAGTTTTCCTAACCTGTCTCTTGAATGTCACTTGATCAAACACCTTTTGAAAATCCATATCTATAACTTTAATCAGACCACCCTCAGCAACCTTCTCCATTGTTTTATCAAAGAACGCCATCAAATTTACCTCAGCACCACCTCTATCCACTCCTCAACTGTTGTTTAATTATCAGACTGCTTATCCGACATCCAGTACTGGATGAGCAGAAATTTCCTCCAATTAAATATTGGGAAGACTGAAGCCATTGTTTTCACTCCCCACTCCAACTCTGCTTCCTTGCTATTGATTCCATCCCTCTCCCTGCTAACAATCTGAGATTCAGACAGTCTGTTTGCAACCTTGGTGTCACATTTCACCACAAAATGATCTTTAACCTCATTTTCAGAATATCATTACAGGAGCCTATTTCCACCTTAGTAACATCACCCGACTTCACCACTGTCTCAGCCCATCTGCTGCTGAAACCTCATTCATGCCTTCGTCACCTCTAGATGTGATTATTCCAACTCACTCCTGGCTGATCTCCCAAATTCTACTCTCTGTAAACTTCAGGTCATCCAAAACTCTGCTGCCCATGTCTTAGCTCACACCAAGTCCCGTTCATCTATCACTGACCGACATTGGCTCCCAGTCAAGCAATGTCTTGATTTTAAAATTATTATCCTTGTTTTCAGATCCCTCCATGGCCTCGCCCCCCGCCCCATATCTCTGTAATCTCCTCCACCTCCACAACCCACCGAGATATAGGTGCTCCTCTAATTCCGGCCTCTTGTGCACCCGGATTTTAATCACTGCACCACTGGCGACTAGGTCTTCAGCTGCCTAGGCCCAAAGTTCTGGAATATCCTCACTGCACTGTTTTTTTTATCATTCGTTCATGGGATGTGGGTGTCACTGACAAGGCCAGCATTTTCTGCCCATCTCTAATTGCCCTTGATGACTGAATGGTTTGCTGGACCTTTCAGAATTCACTTTGGAGTCAACCACATTGTTGTGGGTCTGGAGTCACATGGAGGCCAGACCGTATAAGGATGGCAGATTTCCATTGCTGAAGAACATCAGTAAGCCAGGCTGTTTTTTTTATGATGATCATTGAGAGCATCATGGCACCATTGCTGAGAATAGTTTTCAAATGCAGATTTGTATTAATTAATTGAATGTTAGCACATATTGAATTTTAAATTGCACCAGTTACCACGGTGGGATTTGAACCCATGTCCTCCGAGAATCAGCCTGAGCCTCAGTATTACAATTTTGGTAATATTACCACTCCGCTACGGTCACCACCTTTCCGTCTCGCTTTCCTCCTTTCAGGTACTCCTTAAAACCTATCTCTTTCTTCAAGCTGTTGGACATCTGATCTAATATCTCCTGTTGTGTCTCAGTGTCATACTTTGCTTCATAATGATCCTGAGAAGCACTTTGGGATGTTTTATAACATTAAAAGCACTATATAAATATAAGTTGTTGTTGAGGTTTGCCAGACATGCTTTGTCATCACCATATCCCTACTGCTGTCTATTTATTATTCCATGTTTTTCAAAGCAATGAATATATTTGTCCTGGGTTATGAAATTTCCCCATCAGTGACATTAAACTGTCTTGTCAGTAAATACAGTGTTTACTCAATCTCTCCTTTTTTTCAAGTAGGGTGTAACATTTACAACCCTCCAGACCTCTGTCACAACTCCTATATCCAAGGAGGATTGAATGATTCTGTCCAGTGCCTCCGCTATTCCCACCTTTCCTTCCCTCAGCATCTCTCATACATCCCATCCAGACCGGATAAATGTTCTACTTTATTGTGGTACAAGCAGTGCTGGACTGAAAGGGGTTAACTGAACCTGTTTGTTCAGTGACTGGAATTAATGTCAGTCTCCATGGACCCTAATTGTTTCACTGGAGGGTTTCCATCTTCTATTAATATGGGAGTCATTTCAATGTATTATCACATAGTGTCAACAGGAGCAGCAAACCCGGCAGTAAGAGGGACCAACAGCTCCAGGCAGAGGGAGAGGCTAGATCAGAATCTGAGAACAATAGATTGTAATGTTACAACAATGGACAGGAGTTTCATCTGGCAATTTGACGCTCTTTCCACATATTATGACTTGTACTCATTAGACTATCGGATCTTTTTAGCTCTTCAGATTATTCAATGTATTTACTATCCCATCCTCGCTATTGTTGGTGTTCCTGGTAAGACTCTTTATCCAGCTATTAATTCTATAAACCGTGTTTAACTGCATTACTGCACCTGACATTTTCTCATCCCTCTTTGCTGTTGTTGTTACTCCTGGTGAGTCTTTGATACAGGCTGTAAACTCTACGAAGCATTGCTAATTTTGTTACTGGTCGTGTAATTTTCTCTCTTGGTGTTGCTTCTTTTAATGTTCCTGGTAATATCCTATATAGAGCTAGCAGATCGTTGTTGTGCCTAATCTGCACTTTCTCTTAAAGAATTCACAGAAGTGGACTGGTGGAAGGTATATCAATGTTTATTCACACATTAAATCATCAGGTACAAGCCTTTGACCTCGTCAGCAGACGTGGTCTCTTCAGACTACTAGAAAAGATCGGATGTCCACCAAAGCTACTAAGTATCATCACCTCATTCCATGACAATATGAAAGGCACAATTCAACATGGTGGCTCCTCATCAGAGCCCTTTCCTATCCTGAGTGGTGTGAAACAGGGCTGTGTTCTCGCACCCACACTTTTTGGGATTTTCTTCTCCCTGCTGCTTTCACATGCGTTCAAATCCTCTGAAGAAGGAATTTTCCTCCACACAAGATCAGGGGGCAGGTTGTTCAACCTTGCCCGTCTAAGAGCGAAGTCCAAAGTACGGAAAGTCCTCATCAGAGAACTCCTCTTTGCTGACGATGCTGCTTTAACATCTCACACTGAAGAATGCCTGCAGAGTCTCATCGACAGGTTTGCGTCTGCCTGCAATGAATTTGGCCTAACCATCAGCCTCAAGAAAACGAACATCATGGGGCAGGATGTCAGAAATGCTCCATCCATCAATATTGGCGACCACGCTCTGGAATTGGTTCAAGAGTTCACCTACCTAGGCTCAACTATCACCAGTAACCTGTCTCTAGATGCAGAAATCAACAAGCGCATGGGTAAGGCTTCCACTGCTATGTTCAGACTGGCCAAGAGAGTGTGGGAAAATGGCGCACTGACACGGAACACAAAAGTCCGAGTGTATCAGGCCTGTGTCCTCAGTACCTTGCTCTACGGCAGCGAGGCCTGGACAACGTATGCCAGCCAAGAGCGACGTCTCAATTCATTCCATCTTCGCTGCCTTCGGAGAATACTTGGCATCAGGTGGCAGGACTATATCTCCAACACAGAAGTCCTTGAAGCGGCCAACATCCCCAGCTTATACACACTACTGAGTCAGCGGCGCTTGAGATGGCTTGGCCATGTGAGCCGCATGGAAGATGGCAGGATCCCCAAAGACACATTGTACAGCGAGCTCGCCACTGGTATCAGACCCACCGGCCGTCCATGTCTCCGTTATAAAGACGTCTGCAAACGCGACATGAAATCGTGTGACATTGATCACAAGTCGTGGGAGTCAGTTGCCAGCATTCGCCAGAGCTGGCGGGCAGCCATAAAGACAGGGCTAAATTGTGGCAAGTCGAAGAGACTTAGTAGTTGGCAGGAAAAAAGACAGAGGCGCAAGGGGAGAGCCAACTGTGCAACAGCCCCAACAAACAAATTTCTCTGCAGCACCTGAGGAAGAGCCTGTCACTCCAGAATTGGCCTTTATAGCCACTCCAGGCGCTGCTTCACAAACCACTGACCACCTCCAGGCGCGTATGCATTGTCTCTCGAGATAAGGAGGCCCAAAAGATACAAGCATTAAATACTTGCATGTTATACTACCCGTCAAGTCACGAGGTGATCAGTCTCAGACTTGCGACTGCCCTTTTGTTCTCTGAGTCCTTGACACAGGGAACCTTCTTGACTGTTCTTCCCTGGGGCTCTTGTGCCGTCACCAGTTTCAGCCATTGTCCACTGTGAGTCTAATCATATCTCGTGTCCATAGCAACTCTTTTATCTGGTTCGTGCAAGGATGCTGTCTGGGAGAATCTCTCTCTTGTTTCAGCCTGTTTTTCTGTACTGTCTACAATTCCTTGGCCATCTGTTTGCTGTGCTCCTTTCTATCCAGCCCCCACTATGTTTCAAAACGTTGTGCATTGTTGTGTGACGAGTCCCTTTGTTTCAACTAAGTTCTTTTATTTTTTTCTGAGTCTACAGCCCTCCCCGCCCTCCTTTGATCCTGCAGGCTATGCACAAGGGATCACACTCTCCTGTCTCTTCGGTCGTACGCTTGTGCAATTACAATTTCATTGTTAATGCAATATCCTAATTAGTGTAATGTTAAAGAAAGCACAATTTAAGCATCATTGTTACATAATTAATCACTTGTGTGATCATAATACAGTCGTAATTGAATTTGTAGAATAAATTTGTCATTCATTAATTCATTTTAAGTATCTACCAATAGTTATACAACTACCCTCGTGTTACATATTTAATTGTCTATCTTTTTATAGAACAAATTTGAATACTGATTGCCTTTAAGGTAGCTGTCCAACATTCATTCATACATCCTCGCACATTCCTTAATCAATTTCTTAAGTTTCCGAATTAAGTATGTCACATATATCACCATGATACCCGAAACAACTATCAGGACATGGGATATAATTGTAAACCAGGGGTGTATCTGCACGTTTGACCCCAAGTTCCATAAGCCCTCCCACCACGTAGAATCATTTATCTCATCAATCTCAACTTGTATTATCTTCCACTCTTGTTCCAGATTGTAGTACACTACAGCAATGGTTTCTAGTTGCTGCCTCTCTTGACCCAAACGTATGGGCAATGGCTGAATAGTATATTCATATTCCCGGAGGTAATTTATCAAGTCGTCCTTAACACTTTGTGTCACAGTTATCGTTTCTGTCTTTCTTTTCTGTATTCTACAAATCCATCTTCTCTACTCTAGTTGGTATTTGTGGGTATAAAAGAAACGTACATTTCCTCACCAGACAAATCCGGTTATGTCCATACTGGTACTCCTTCATCGTGGTGGTTAAGCAATATCTCCCCTTTCCCTTATAGGCCACATGGGGTAACCTGATAATGCCTTCCTAGTTTCCATGGTGCAATTTACAGTGGTATTAAATCCACACTTCTATTCTGCTGTTTTATATGTATGTATATATTTATATATACTGACAGTATGTCCGTGTGTTACAGTTTGACCGAGTACCTACCTCTGCGGTGAGGACACATGACCACCTGGTTTTCCAGACTACACTTAGACAAAGTTGTCCAAATTATCTCCTTTCCAATTTTCACAACATAGGTCAATATATCACAGTATTTTCTGTAATCCTTTCCCCTTTCCTCGCTCCATCTACTATTCTCTGCAGTAATGGGGCAGATGGAAATGGTTTGCCATCTGCTGACACAAAACCTCTCACTTCCCACAGAGGTAGGTACTCGGTCAAACTGTTACACACGTACATACTGTCAGAATTTATATCAAGCAGTGGGGGAAACATGTGTGGTTGTGTCACCACAAAGCGACTGCAGCTAGTTCTGAACGCCCCCCGTCGTCAATAAGTCACGAAAGACAAACAAGCAGGTTCAGCAAGCAATAAGAGGGCTAATGGTATGTCCGCCTTTATTGCAAGAATATTTGAGTACAGAAGTAGTGAAGGCTTACTTCAATTGTACAGAACCTTGGTTAGACCTCACCTGGAGTACTGTGTGCAGTTTTGGTCCCTTTACCCTAGGAAGGATATTATTGCCATCGAGAGAATGCATGAAAGTTTCACCAGACTTGTTCCTGGGATGGAAGGACTGCCCTATGAAGAGTGATTGGGCAAACTGGGCGTGTAGTCTCTAGAGTTTCGAAGAATGAGAGGGTATCTCTTTGAAACCTACAAAATATTTAAAGGGATAGACAGGGTAGATGTAGGTAATATGTTCCCCAAGGTTGGGGAGACTAGAATCAGCAGACACACTTTCAAAATAAGACGGAAGCCACTTAGGACTGAGCTGAGGAGACATTTCTTTACACAGAGGATTGTGAACTTTCGGAATTCTCTGCTCCAGAGAGTTGTGGAAGCTCAGTGATTGAGTCTGCTTAAAGTAGAGATTGACAGATTTCGAAGTACCACTGACAGAGAGGGATATGGGGATAATGTGGGAAAAAGGCATTGAAGTGGATGATCAGCCACTATCATATTGAATGGCAGAGCAGGCTTGATGGGCTGAATGGCCTACTTCTGCTCCTATGTTCCTAAACTGCTTAACTCATTCAGACTCGAGGCAGTTTAGTCAGGCTGCTTTCGGAGGGTTTGGAATTTTTGCTGGTACACCTCTGGTACTATCTCATATGCGTCCAAGATAGAATTTTTAGTTATCTCATAATCTGATGAATTTTCATCTGACAACAATGAGTAAGCCTCATGGGCTTTTCCTGTTACTTTGTTTTGTAAAAACAGTATCTAGTTCTCTGCCAGCCATTTCAGCTGCTTTGCAAGCTTTTCAAAAGTGATGAAAAATTCTGCCACATCCTCCTCATTCAACTTTCGAATGAACTGGGTGAACTTTAAGAGCTCAGCACATTGTCCTGGGCGAGGGACAGCTCCCTCACTAGCTGTGTCTTCACTAGGTGTACTGGGTCTTCCTCTAGTTGTTTGAGCCGCCTTAACTCCCTTTCCTCCTTCTCCTTCTGGAACACTCTTATTTTTTCTCTTTCTTGACAATCACTCTGCTCTTTCTTGCTCTCTCTGGAATTCTAATTCTAGTCTATTCTGTTCTAGTTTTACCTTAGCGAACATTACCCAACCTGTTAGTGATCTAAACCTGTTTGAGTATTCAGCTTCAAGTGAAAAATGGTTGGCCACAAGTCTTAGGATTTCGGGTTTCCTAGCTTTTGGACAGAGAGTAATCCCTAACTGTCCAGCTACATTACTCAACTTTTCAACAGAGAGAGCTTTTAACATGTCCCGAGTTACTTCACTCTGTATGTCACTCCTTTTTGCCAATGTAACTCCTTTACTCAAAAAGGGAGGGAGACAGAAACTACAGGCCAGTTGGCTTCACAGCTCTCTTGCGGGAAATGTGAGACGTAATTATAAAAAACGTATTCGCAGACAGTTAGAAAAAAAATCAAAGTAATCAGGCAGAGTCAGCATGGTCTTCTGAAAGGGGAATCATGTTCATTCAATTTGTTGGAGTTCTTCGAAGTAATAACATGTACTGTGGAGAAAGGGGAACCAGTGGATGTACTGTACTTAGATTTCCAGAAAGCATTTGATCAGGTGCCAGATCAAAGGTTAATGTGGAAATTAAAAGCTTATAGTGTAGGGGGTAACACACTGGCATTGATAGAGGATTGAACAAGAACAATGAACAAAGAACAGTACAGCAAAGGAACAGGCCATTCGGCCCTCCAAGCCTGCGCCGATCTTGATGCCTGCCGAAACTAACACCTTCTGCACTTACGGGGCCCATATCCCTCTATTCCCTTCCTAGTCATATATTTGTTAGGATGTCTCTTAATCGTCGTTATCATATCTGCTTCCACCACCTCCACCGGCAGCAAGTTCCAGGCACTCACCACCCTCTGTGTAAAAAACTTGCCTCGCACATCCACTCTAAACTTTGCCCCTCGCACTTTAAACCTATGTCCCCGAGTAACTGACTCTTTCACCCTGGGAAAAAACTTCTGACTATCCACTCTGTCCATGCCACTCATAACTTTGTAAACCTCTATCATGTCGCCCCTCCACCTCCGTCGTTCCAGTGAAAACAATCTGAGTTTTTCCAACCTCTCCTCATAGCTAATGCCCTTCAGACCAGGCAACATCCTGGTAGACCTCCTCTGTACCCTGTCCAAAGTCTCCACGTCCTTCGGGTAGTGTGGCGACCAGAATTGCACACAATATTCTAAGTGTGGCCTAACTAAGGTTCTGGACAGCTGCAACATGACTTGCCAATTTTTATACTCTGTGCCCCGACCAATGAAGGCAAGCATGCCGTATGCCTTCTTGACTAGCTTATCCACCTGCGTTGCCACTTTCAGTGACCAGTCGAACTGTACGCCCAGATCTTTCTGCCTATCAATACTCCTAAGGGTTCTGCCATTTGCTGAATACCTCCCATCTGCATTAGACCTTCCAAAATGCATTACCTCACATTTGTTTCGATTAAACTCCATGTACAATTTCTCTGCCCAAGTCTCCAACCGATCTATATCCTGCTGTATCCTCTGACAATCCTCATCATTATCTGCAACTCCACAAACTTTTGTGTCATCTGCAAACTTACCAATCAGACCAGCTACATTTTCCTCCAAGTCATTTATATGTACTACAAACAGCAAAGGTCCCAGCACTGATCCCAGCGGAACACCGCTAGTCACATCCCTCCATTCAAAAAAACACTCATCCACTGTTACCCTCTGTCTTCTGTGACCAAGCCAGTTCTGTATCCATCTTGCCAGCTCACCTCTGATCCCGTGTGACTTCACCTTCTGCACTAGTCTGCCATGCAGGACCTTGTCAAAGGCTTTACTAAAGTCCATACAGACAACATCCACCGTCCTTCCCTCATCAATCATCTTCGTCATTTTCTCAAAAAACTCAATCAAATTAGTAAGACACGACCTCCCCCTCACAAAACCATGCTGTCTCTCGCTAATAAGTTCGTTTGTTTCCAAATGGGAGTAAATCCTGTCCCGAAGAATCCTCTCTAATAGTTTCCCTACCACTGACATAAGGCTCACCGGCCTATAATTTCCTGGATTATCCTTAAACCCTCTTCTTAAAAAAAGGAACAGCATTGACTATTCTTCAGCCCTTTGCGACCTCCCCTGTTGCCAGTGAGGATGCAAAGATTTCTGTCAAGGCCCCAGCAATTTCTTCCCTTGCCTCCCTCAGTATTCTGGGGTAGTTCCCATCATGTCCTGGGGACTTATCTACCTTAATACTTTGCAAGACACCCATCACCTCCTCCTTTTTGATAATGAGATGACTGAGACTATCTGCACTCCCTTCCCTCGGCTTATCATCCACTCCTTCTCCTTGGTGAATACTGATGCAAAGTACTCATTTCGCACCTCACCCACTTCCTCTGGCTCCACGCATAGATTCCCATCGTTGCCATTGAGTTGGCCAACCCTTTCCCTGGTTACCCTCTTGCTCATTATATATGTATAAAAAGCCTTGGGATTTTCCTTAATCCTTTTCACCAATTACTTTTCATGACCCCTTTTAGCCCTCCTAACTCCTTGCTTAAGTTCCTTCCTACTATCCTTATATTCCTCAAGTGCTTCAGCTGTTCCTTGCCTTCCAGCCCTTACAAATGCTTCCTTTTTCTTTTTGACAAGGCTCACAATATCCCGTGTTATCCAAGCTTCCCAAAACTTGCCAAACTTCTCTTTCTTCCTTACAGGAACATGCTGGTCCTGGATTCTAATCAACTGACGCTTGAAAGGCTCCCACATGTCAGAATAAAAGCAAAATACTGCGGATGCTGGAAATCTGAAACAAAAACAAGAAATGCTGGATTCACTCAGCAGGTCTGGCAGCATCTGTGGAAAGAGAAGCAGAGTTAACGTTTCGGGTCAGTGACCCTTCTTCGGAACTGAAAAATATTAGAAAAGTCACAGATTGTAAACAAGTGAGGTGGGGGTTGGGCAAGAGATAACAAATGAGAAGGTGCAGATTGGACCAGGCCACATAGCTGACCAAAAGGTCACGGAGCAAAGGCAAACAATATGTTAATGGTGTGTTGAAAGACAACGCATTAGTACAGATTAGGTGTGAATATACTGAATATTGAACAGCAGCAAGTGCAAACCTGAAGAAAAACAACCTGAAAAAAACAGTGGGTAAGCAAACTGAACAAACTAAGATGAAATGAAATAAATGCAAAAAAAGATTGTCAAAAATGTAAAAAGGAATGTAAAAAAAAAGGAAGAAAAAATAACTAAAAATGACTAAAAATGAAAGTAAAGTGGGGGGCTGTCATGTTCTGAAATTATTGAACTCAATGTTCAGTCCGGCAGGCTGTAGTGTGCCTAATCGGTAGATGAGATGCTGTTCCTCGAGCTTGTGTTGATGTTCACTGGAACACTGCAGCAATCCCAGGACAGAGATGTGAGCATGAGAGCAGGGGGGAGTGTTGAAATGGCAAGCAACCGGAAGCTCAGGGTCCTGCTTGCGGACTGAGTGGAGATGTTCCACAAAGCGGTCACCCAGTCTGCGCTTGGGGCGGAGATGTTCCGCAAAGCGGTCACCCAGTCTGCGCAGACTGGGTGACCGCTTTGCGGAACATCTGCGCTCAGTCCGCAAGCAGGACCCTGAGCTTCCGGTTGCTTGCCATTTCAACACTCCCCCCTGCTCTCATGCTCACATCTCTGTCCTGGGATTGCTGCAGTGTTCCAGTGAACATCAACGCAAGCTCGAGGAACAGCATCTCATCTACCGATTAGGCACACTACAGCCTGCCGGACTGAACATTGAGTTCAATCATTTCAGAGCATGACAGCCCCCCACTTTACTTTCATTTTTAGTCATTTTTAGTTATATTTTCTTCCTTTTTTTTTACATTCCTTTTTACATTTTTTACAATTTTTTTTTGCATTTATTTCATTTCATCTTAGTTTGTTCAGTTTGCTTACCCACTGTTTTTTTCAGGTTGTTTTTCTTCAGGTTTGCACTTGCTGCTGTTCAATATTCACACCCTATCTGTACTAATGCTTTGTCTTTCAACACACCATTAACATATTGTTTGCCTTTGCTCCGTGACCTTTTGGTCAGCTATGTGGCCTGGTCCAATCTGCACCTTCTCCTTTGTTATCTCTTGCCCAACCCCCACCTCACTTGTTTATAATCTGTGACTTTTCTAATATTTGTCAGTTCCGAAGAAGGGTCACTGATCCGAAACGTTAACTCTGCTTCTCTTTCTACAGATGCTGCCAGACCTGCTGAGTGAATCCAGCATTTCTTGTTTTTGTCCCACATGTCAGATGTTGATTTACCCTCAAACAGCCACCCCCAATCTAAATTCTTCAGTTCCTGCCTAATATTGTTATAATTAGCCTTCCCCCAATTTAGCACCTTCACCCGAGGACTACTCTTATCCTTATCCACATGTACCTTAAAACTTATGGAATTATCGTCACTGCTCCCGAAATGATCCCCCACTGAAACCTCGACCACCTGGCCGGGCTCATTCCCCAATACCAGGTCCAGAATGGCCCCATCCCTGGTTGGACTATCCACATACCGTTTCAAGAAGCCTTCCTGGATGCTCCTCACAGATTCTGCCCCATCCAAGCCCCTAGCACTAAGTGAGTCCCAGTCAATATTGGGGAAGTTAAAGTCACCCACCACTACAACCCTGTTACCATTACATCTTTCCAAAATCTGTCCACATATCTGCTTCTCTACCTCCCGCTGGCTGTTGGGAGGCCTGTAGTAAACCCCCAACATCGTGACTGCACCCTTCCTATTCCTGAGCTCCACCCATATTGCCTCGCTGCATGACCTCTCTGAGGTGTCCTCCCACAGTACAGCTGTGATATTCTCCTTAACCAGCAATGCAACTCCCCCACCCCTTTTACATCCCCCTCAAACCCGCCTGAAGCTTCTTAAGCCTGGAACATTTAGCTGGCAATCCTGCCCCACCCTTAACCATGTCTCTGTAACAGCAACAACATCATATTTCCAGGTACTAGTCTTAACTCTAATTTCATCTGCCTTACCTGTTATACTTCTCGCGTTGAAACAAATGCACTTCAGACCACCAGTCCCGCTGTGCACAGTCACATCTCCCTGCCTGTTCTTCCTTAAAGTCCTACTGGCCTTATTTACTATGTCCTCCTCATTTACTTCACTAGCTGTCCTACTGCTCTGGTTCCCACCTGCCTGCCACACTAGTTTAGACCCTCCCGAGTGACGCCAGCAAATCTTGCAGCCAGGATATTTGTGCCCCTCCAGGTTAGATGCAACCCGTCCTTCTTGTACAGGTCCCATCTGTCCCTGAAGAGAGCCCAATGGTGCAGATAGCTGAAACCCTCCCTTCTACACCAGCTGCTCAGCCACGTGTTTAGCGGCACTATCTTCCTATTTGTAGCCTCACTGGCACGTGGCACAGGGAGTAATCCAGAGATTACAACCCTAGAGGTCCTGTTTTTTAACTTACTACCTAACTCCCTAAACTCCCACTGCAGGACCTCATCACTCTTCCTGCCTATGTCGTTGGTACCGATGTGTACCACAACCTCTGGCTGTTCACCCTCCCCCTTCAGAATGCCCCCTATCTGTTCAGATACATCCTTGACCCTGGCACCAGGGAGGAAACATACCATCCTGGAGTCTCTTTCACGTCCACAGAAGCGCCTATCTGTGCCCCTGACTATAGAGTCCCCTATAACGATTGCTCTTCTGTGCTTTGTCCCTCCCTGCTGAACAACAGTGCCAGCCGTGGTGCCACTGCTCTGGCTGCTGCTGTTTTCGCCTGATAGGCCATCCCCCTGAACAGTATCCAAAACGGTATACCTGTTAGAGAGGGGGATAGCCACAGGGGAATCCTGCACTGACTGCCTGCCCCTGCTGACGTTCACCCATCTATCTGCCTGCACCTTGGGTGTCACCACTTCTCTAAAACTCCTGTCTATGACGTTCAGCCACCTGCATGCTCCTAATTGCATCCAGTTGCCGCTCCAACCGATCCATGCATCTGTGAGGAGCTGCAACTGGGTCCACTTCCTGCAGATGTAGTCGTCCGGAACGCTGGAAGCTTCACGGACTTCCCACATCTCACAGGTGAAGCACTTCACCCCTCTAACTGACATTTCTATCACTAATTAGTTAATTGATGTAAAATAAATAAATACTTATTAAATCCTTCCTAAATTATGATACACTTCACTATGTGGTCCCTGGTGCTAAATTTCTAACATTAAATATTAAATGCTGTCTAAATACAGTAATCTCTTCCCTCTGGTTTAGTTACTCTACTTATTCATGAGTTAATCAGTGTTTTAATCAATTTTTATTAGTTTTAATTTCAAATTCGGTGCAGATTCCCTACCAGCCAATTAGGTCACAGCTTTCCTGTGACTTCACTTTTTCAGTTTTTTATTCCCACCCGAGCGAACGGACTCTGTGAATCCACTGCTCCAGAACTCCGCCCTCCGAGTCTGCTCCGCGAATCCCCGAGATAAGTTTTTTTATCTACTCACCGCTATGGAACTCCGCCCTCCGAGTCTGCTCCACGAATCCCCGAGATAGGTTTTTTTATATACTCACCGCTCCGGAACCCCGCCCTCCGAGTCTGCTCCGCAAATCCCCGAGATAAGTTTTTTTATCTACTCACCGCTATGGAACTCCGCCCTCCGAGTCTGCTCCGAGAATCCCCGAGATAAGTTTTTTTATATACTCACCGCTCTGGAACACCGCCCACCGAGATTGCTCCGCGAATCCCCGAGATAGGTTTTTCTATATACTCACCGCTCTGGACCTTCGCCCTCCGAGTCTGCTCATCCCCGAAATAGGTTTTTTTCTCCACTCACCGCTCTGGAACTCCGCCCTCCGAGTCTGCTCCGAGAATCCCCGAGATAAGTTTTTTTATATACTCACCGCACTGGAACTCCGCCCACCGAGTCTGCTCCGCGAATCCCCGAGATACTTTTTTCTATATACTCACCGCTCTGGACCTTCGCCCTCCAAGTCTGCTCATCCCCGAGATAGGTTTTTTTCTCCACTCACCGCTCTGGAACTCCGCCCTCCGAGTCTGCTCCGAGAATCCCCGAGATAGGTTTTTTTCTGTACTCACCGCTCTGGAACTCCGCCCTCCGAGTCTGCTCCGAGAATCCCCGAGATAGGTTTTTTTATATACTCACCGCTCTGGAACTCCGCCCTCTGAGTCTGCTCCGAGAATCCCCGAGATAGGTTTTTTTATATACTCACCGCTCTGGCACTCGCCCTCCGAGTCTGCTCCGAGAATCCCCGAGATAGGTTTTTTTCTGTACTCACCGCTCTGGAACTCCGCCCTCTGAGTCTGCTCCGAGAATCCCCGAGATAAGTTTTTTTATATTCTCACCGCTCCGGAACTCCGCCCTCCGAGTCTGCTCCGAGAATCCCCGAGATAAGTTTTTTTATATATTCACCGCTCTGGAACTCCGCCCTCCGAGTCTGCTCCGAGAATCCCCGAGATAGGTTTTTTTATATACTCACCGCTCTGGCACTCGCCCTCCGAGTCTGCTCCGAGAATCCCCGAGATAAGTTTTTTTATATCCTCACCTCTCTGGAACTTCGCCCTCCGAGTCTGCTCCGAGAATCCCCGAGATAAGTTTTTTTATATACTCACTGCTCCAGAACTCCGCACTCCGAGTCCTGCTGGCAAACAGGAAACAAAGTAGGCAAAAATGGGTCATTTTCTGGTTGGCAAGATGTAACGAGTGGTTTGCCACAGGGATCTGTGCTGGGGCCTCAACTTTTTACAATTTATATAAATGATTTGGATGAAGGAACCGAAGGTATGGTTTCTAAATTTGCTGATGACACAAAGATAGATAGGGAAGTAAGTTGTGAAGAGGACATAAGGAGGCTACAAAGGAATATAGATAGGTTAAGTGGGTGGGCAAATGGAGTACAATGTGGGAAAGTGGGAAATTGTTCATTTTGACAGAAAGAGTGAAAAGAAGCATATTATCTAAATGGAGAGAGATTGCAGAGCTCTGAGATGCAGAGGGATCTGGGCGTCCTAGTGCACGAATCGCGCAAGGCTAGTATGCAGGTACAGCAATTCCTTCGGAAAGCTAATGCAATGTTGTTGATTGTGAGGGGAAGTGAATACAAAAGTAAGGAGATTATGCTTCAGCTATACAGGGCATTGGTGAGATCACAACTGGAGGACTGTGTACAATATTTGTCACCTTATGTAAGGAAGGATGCAAATGCATTGGAATCAGTTCAGGAAAGGTTTACTAGACTAATACCTGAAATGGATGGATTCTCTTATGAAGAAAGAATGGGCAGGCTAGGCTTGTATCCGCTGCAGTATAGAAGAGTATGAGGCGACTTGATTGAAACATTTATGATCCTGAGGGATCTTGACAGGGTGGATGTGGAAAGGATGTTTCCTCTTGAGAGAGAATCTAGAATTCGGGGTTACTATTTAACAATAAGGGGTCGCCCTTTTAAAACAGGAAAGAGGAGAATTGCTTTCTCTCAGAGGGTCGTGGGTCTTTGGAACTCTCTTCCTCAAAAGGAAGTGGAAGCAGGATCTTTCAATATTTTTTAAGGCAGAGGTAGATAGATTCTTGATAAGAAAGAGGGTGAAAAGATATCGGGGTAAGTGGGATTGTGGAGTCGAGTTTGCAGTCAGATTAGCCCTGATCTTATTGAATGGCAGAGAAGGCTCGAGGGGCCGAGTGGCCTACTCCTGCTCTTAATTCCTATGTTCATATGTTCGTATGCTCTGGGTTCAGAAGGTACTGGCTTCGAATGTGGACATTTTAGTGTTCTAGCAGTGAAAGCCACATTAAAATCTGCAATGAAATGATTTATTTTTCTCAGAGTCAATTGTTTTTACCACTTCTCTGGCCACAGGAGAGGTGCCAGAGGACTGGCGAATAGTGAATGTGTTACCATTATTCAAGAAGCAGGGATAAATCATGTAATTACAGGCCAGTGAGTCTAACATTATTGGTAGGGAAACTACTGGAGAAAAAATCAGACAGACAGGATTAATCTCCACATGAAGAGGCAAGGATTAATCAAGGATAGTCAGGCTTTGTCAGAGGGAGATCATATCTCAAAATTTGACTGAATCTTTCAAGCAGGTGACTAGATGTGTAGATGAGGATTTTTGATAAGGTCCCGCATGGGACTAGGGTTAAGAAGTACTTAAGAAGTCCCAGAGTACTTAAGGAAGTGTCCCTAGAAATAGTGGATGCATTGGTGGTCATCTTCCAAGATTCTATAGACTCTGAAGCAGTTCCTACAGATTGGAGGATAGATAATGTAACCCCACTATTTTAAAAAGGGAGGTAGAGAGAAAACATGGAATTATGTACCAGGCAGCCTGACGTTGGTAGTGGGGAAAAATCTATAGCACATTCTCAAAGGTTTTATAGTACAGCACTTTCAGAACAGTGGTGGAATCGGACAGTGGCAGCACGGATTTACGAAAGGGAAATCATGCTTGACATATTTACTAGAATTCTTCGAGGATATAACTAGTAGAGTTGATGAGAGGGAGCCAGTGGATATGGTTTATTTGGACGTTCAGAAGGCTTTCGACAAAGTCCCACATAAGAGTGCAGCGTCTAAAATTAAAGCACATGGGATTGGAGGTAGTGTATTGCGATGGATAGAAAATTGGTTGTCAGACAGGAAACAAAGAGTAGGAATAAACGGGTCTCTTTCTGAATGACAGGCAGTGACTAGTTGGGTACCGCAGGGATTGGTGCTGGCAACCCAGCTATTCACAATGTATATTGATGATTTAGATGAGGGAACTAAATGTAATATGTACAAATTTGCAGATGACACACAACTAAGTGGGAGGATGAGTTGTGAGGAGGATGCAGAGTGGCTTCAGGGTGATTTGGAAAAGTTGAGTGAGTTGGCAAATGCATGGCAGATGCAGTATAATATGGATAAATGTGAGGTTATCCACTTCGGTAACTAAAACAGGAAAGCAGATTATTATCTGAACGGCGATAAAGCAAGAGAGGGGAATATGGAACGGCTATAAACTGAGAGAGGGGAATATGGAACGGCTATAAACTGAGAGAGGGGAATATGGAACGAGACCTGGGTGTTCTCGTACATCAGTCGCTGAAGGTAAGCTTTTAGGTGCAACAGGCGGTAAAAAAGGCAAATGGTATGTTGGCCTTCATAGCGAGAGGATTCGAGTACAGAAGCAGGGATGTCTTGCTGCAATTCTACAGAGCCTCGGTGAGGCCACACCTGGAATATTGTGTGAAATTTTGTTCTCCTTGTCTGAGGAAGGATGTTCTTGCTATCGACGGAGTGCAGCGGAGGTTTACCAGACTGATCCCTGGGATGGTGGGACTGACGTCTGAGAAGAGATTGAGTCAGTTAGGATTTAACAAGAGTTCAGTAGAGTGAGGGGGAATCTCATTGAAACCTATAAATTTCGAAAAGGACTTGAAAGGGTAGATGCAGGATGAATGCTCCCGATGGTGGGGGAATCCAGAACCAGGGATCACAGACTAAAGATACGGGGTTATCCTTTCAGGACTGAGATGAGGAGACATGTCATCACACAGAGAGTGGTGAGCCAGTGGAATTCGCTACCACAGAAAGCGGTTGAGGCCAAAACATTGTATGTTTTCAAGAAGGAGTCAGATAGAGCTTTTGGGTTGAAAAGGATCAAAGGATATGGGGGGGGGGGGCGATGGGGAGAAGCAGGAACAGGTGACTGAGTTGGATGATCAGCCATGATCATAATGAATGGTAGAGCAGGCTCGAAATGCCGAATGGCCTGTTCCTGCTCCTATTTTCTATGTTTCTAAGGTAGGGGCCCATGGGATCCAGCTCAATTTGGCAAATTGGATCCAACATTGGCTTATTAGCATGAGGCAGAGGGTGATGGTCGAGGGTTGTTTTTGTGATTGGAAGCCTGTGACCAGTGGTGTACCACAGGGATCGGTGTTGGGACCATTGCTGTTTGTAGTATACATCTATAATTTAGATGTGAATGTAGAAGTAAGTTCACAGATGACACAAAAATTGGTGGTGTCATAAATAGTGAGGAGGAAAGCCTTAGATTACAGGACGATATAGATGGGCTGGCAAGATGGGCAGAGAAGCGGCAAATGGAATTTAATCCTGAGAAATGTGACGTGATGCGTTTTAGGAGGACTACCAAGGCAAGGGAATATACAATGGATGGTCGCACGCTGGGAAGTACAGAATGTCAAAGGGATATTGGTGGACTTGTCCAGAGATCACCGAAGGCAGCAGCACAGGTGGTTTGGAAGGCATATGAAATGCTTGCCTTTATTAGCTGACGCATAGAATATAAGAGTGGGGAGGTTTTGATGGAGCTGTATAAAACGCTAGTAAGGCCACAGCTGGAGTACTGTGTATAGTTCTGGGCACCACGCGATAAGAAGGATGTGATTGCACTGGAGAGGGTGCAGAGGAGATTCACCAGGATGTTGCCTGGGCTGGAGTATTTCAGCTATGAAGAGAGACAGGATAGGCTCGGGTTGTTTTCCTTAGAGCAGAGAAGGCTGAGGGAGCGGGGGGGGGGGGGGGGAGGACATGATTGAGGTAAACAAAATTATGAGGGACATTGATAGGGTAGATAGGAAGAAACGTTTTTCCCATAGCGGCGGTGTCAGTAACCCGGAGAGTTGATTTAAGCTAAGGGGCACGAGGTTTAGAGGGGATTTGAGGAAAAGTAAATCACCCAGAGGGTGGTTGGAATCTGGAATACACTGTCGGAAGGGGTGGTAGATGCAGGAACACTCACAAAATTGAAGAAATATTTAGATGAGCACATAAAACGCCATAGCATACAAGGTTATGGGCGAAGTGATGGAAAATGGGATTAGAATGGATAGGCTTGATAGCCGACACAAATACAATAGGCCAAAGGGACTGTTTCTGTGCTGTTTAACTCGGTGACTCTGACACTTCCAATTTCTCGTTTGTCATTGGGTTACGATCTCTAGAACCTCCACATTTCTGTTACAGCCATTTGAGACTTATATCCACCGAAATTTACAAATGACAGAGACGAATTGATTGAAACATATATGATCCTGAGGGGTCTTGACAGGTTGGATGTGGAAAGGATGTTTCCCGTTCTGGGAGAATCTAGAAATAAGGGTCACTATTTAAAAATAATGGGTCGCCCATTTAAAATAGAGTTCAGGAGAATATTTTGAGTCTTTGGAATTCTCTTCCTCAAAAGGCAGTGAAAGCAGAGTCTTTAAATATTTGTAAGGCAGAGGTAGATAGATTCTTGATAAGCAAGGGATTGCATGGTTATCGGGGATAGGTGGGAATGTGGAGTCGCGGTTACAATCAGATTAGTCATGATGTTATTTAATGTCCGAGTGTCCTACTCCTGCTCCTAATTCGTATGTTCATATATTCGTATAGTCTGGCTTCAGAAGGTACTGTATTCGAATGTGGACATTTTGGTGCTCTAGCAGTGAAAACCACAATAAAATCTGCATTGAAATTTTAAATTTTTATTCTCAGGATCAATTATTTTTACCACAACTAATGTCTCGTTTGTCATTGCGTTACAATCCCTGGAACCTCCACATTTCTGATATAGCCAGGTAAGGAGGGGTCCCAGGCTCTCTTCTTGTCCTATCTTTTATTTGATCACAACTAGGTTTATTCCATTTTAGCAGTGGACATGCTGACCACCTCAGTGCGTTTTTTACCTTTTACCTTTATTGTGATCGTGAAAGAACCAATCAGACAGGTTCTCTCATGTTTAAACAAGAGTTGAGTTTATTATACTTAACAATCTAAACTGGATCTGAATAAATTCGTAAAAATATACGCTCCACATTCACGCACCCATTCGCACGAAAATCTCACACAAATAAATTACAGAGTGAGAAATAAATTTGTGTTGGATTGAGTCCAAAATAAATAAATAAAAGTACTGTGAGGTTGGATAATTCTGTGGTCTGTATTTTTCCCACCCTTAGTTATGAGTTTCATATCATCTGCAAAAGTTGAAATTGTTTTATTTTTACATAAACGTCTCTGTCATTTATACATCGATCGATATGTCAGGAGAAGCACTGTTTCCAATACCGACCTCTGAGAAACAGCACTGTATACTCCCCCTCCCCCAGTCTGAACAGTGTCTGTTCACCACTTCTCTCTGCTTTCTGTCCCTGAGTCAGTGTCATATCCACACTATCACTGTCACATTAATCCATATGTTCCACTTTTCATAATAAGTGTATGAAATGTCATTTGATCACAAGCCTTTTGAAAGTTCACATACATAACACGAACTACGCTATCCTCATCAACACTCACAGTTAAGTCATCAATGAACTTGATCAAGATTGTCAGACGCGATTTTGCATTAACCTATTGTGCTGGTTGTCATTTATTATCCCATGTTATCCAAGAAAGATATATTTTTGTACTCGGTTACGGCCTCTGGAAATTTCCAACCATCGACTTTAGAGGGACTGGTTACTGGGTTGATCTAATGTCTCCTTTTGTAAACAGGGTGTAACATTTACAACACTCCAGTCCTTTGATAACACTTTCATATCCAAGGAGGATTGCAAGCTTCTGGCCAGTGTCTCAGCTATTTCTACCTCTCCTTCCCTCAACAACCCTCATATATCCCATGTAGACCGGGTCCAATTTATTGTGGTACTAAAACGCATGGTTTTGTGAAGGGGAGGTCATGTCCAACGAATTTGATTGAGTTTTTTGAGGAAGTGACGCAGACGATTGATGAAGGAAATGCAGTGGATGTTGTATATATGGACTTTAGTAAAGCCTTTGACAGGGTCCCGCATGGCAGACTGGTACAAAAGGTGAAGTCACACGGGATCAAAGGTGAGCTGGCAAGATGGATACAGAACTGGCTCGGTCACAGAAGACAGAGGGCTTCAGTGGATGGGTGTTTTTCCGAATGGAGGAATGTGACTAGTGGTGCTCCGCAGGGATCAGTGCTGGGACTTTTTCTGTTTGTAGTATATATAAATGATTTGGAAGAAAATGCAGCTGGTCTGATTAGTAAGTTTGTGGATGAAAAAAGGTTGGTGGAGTTGCGGATAATGATGAGGATTGTCAGAGGATACAGCAGGAATAAGATCGGTTGGAGACTTGGGTGAAGAAATGGTACATGGAGTTCAATCCAGACAAATGTGAGGTAATGAATTTTGGAAGGTCTACTGCAAGTGGAAGGTAGACAGCAAATGGCAGTACCCTTAGGAGTTTTGACAGGCATAAAGATCTAGGGGTACAGGTCCACAGGTCACTGAAAGTGCCAACGCAGGTGGATACGATAGTCAAACAGGCATACGGCATGCTTGCCTTCATCGGTCGGGGCATAGAGTATAAAAATTGGCAAGTCATGTTGCAGCTGTACAGAACCTTAGTTAGGCCACACTTAGAATATTGTCTGTAATTCTGGTCACCACACTATCAGAAGGACGTGGAGGCTTTGGAGAGGTTACAGAGGAGGTTTACCAGGATGTTGCCCGGTGTGGAGGGCAAGAGCCATGAGGAAAGGTTGGAAAAACTCGGATTGTTTTCACTGGAACGACGGAGGTGGAGGGGCAACATGATAGAGGTTTACAAAGTTATGAGCGGCATGGACAGAGTGGATAGTCAGAAGCTTTTCCCCGGGGTGGAAGTGTCAGTTACTAGGGGACATAGGTTTAAGGTGCAAGGAACAAAGTTTAGAGGGGGTGTGCGAGGCACGTTTTTTATAGAGAGGGTGGTGAGTGCCTGGAACTTGCTGCCAGGGGAGGTGGTGGAAGCAGATACGATAGCGACGTATAGGAGACACGTTGACAAATACATGAATAGGAAGGGAATAGAGGGATAATGGCCCAGAAGTGCAGAAGGTGTTAGTTTAGGCAGGCATCAAGATCGGCGCAGGCTTGGCAGGCCGAATGGCCTGTTCCTGTGCTGTACTGTTCTTTGTTCTTTGTTCTTGTTCTTTGACTTTGCAGCTTGGTCTGCACATGTCCACTGACCGCCTGTATTAGTCACTTTCAGCTGAACATGCATTCAGCAGCACGAGGAACCCCCTCTAGTGTTATTTAAAATGCCCAGGCATCCAATTTACAGGCGAGGGGCTTTCGACTTACATCTGCGATTATAAAGTTAGCGGAGGTGCTGTGGATGTTTTTTCTGGCGGTTGTGTTGTGAGCTGCTGCAGACATTTAGGAAGAATTAGAATTAGAATCAGAACATTACAGCGCAGTACAGGCCCTACGGCCCTCGATGTTGCGCCGACCTGTGAAACCATCTGACCTACACGATTCGATTTTCATCCATATGTCTATCCAATGACCACTTAAATGCCCTTAAAGTTGGCGTGACTAATACTGTTGCAGGCAGGGCGTTCCACACCCCTACTACTCTCTGAGTAAAGAAACAACCTCTAACATCTGTCCTATATCTATCACCCCTCAACTTAAAGCCATGTCCCGTCGTGTTTGCCATCACCATCCGAGGAAAAAGACTCTCACTATCCACCCTATCTAACCCTCTGATTATCTTATATGTCTCTATTAAGTCACCTCTCCTCCTCCATCTCTCCAACGAAAACAACCTCAAGTCCCTCAGCCTTTCCTCGTAAGACCTTCCCTCCATACCTGGCAACATCCTAGTAAATCCCCTCTGCACCCTTTCCAAAGCTTCCACATCCTTCCTATAATGCGGTGACCAGAACTGCACGCAATACTCCAGGTGCGACGTCACCAGAGTTTTGTCCAGCTGCAGCATGACCTCGTGGCTCCGAAACTCGATCCCCCTACTAATAAAAGCTAACACACCATATGCCTTCTTAACAGCTCGATTAACCTGGGTAGCAACTTTCAGGGATTTATGTACCTTGACGCTCATCCACACGACCAAGAATCTTTCCATTAGCCCAGTATTCTGCATTCCTGTTACTCCTTCCAAGTAGATCACCTCACACTTTTCCGCATTAAACTCCATTTGCCATCCCTCAGCCCAGCTCTGCAGCCTATCTATGTCCCTCTGTACCCTACAACATCCTTCGGCACTATCCACAACTCCACCGACCTTCGTGTCATCCGCAAGAGGAAGGAAAGAGGATTTCGTGGTCCAAATCGAAACGAGGTATGGGGACTGTAGTTACAGTGTCTGTGGGTCTCTAACGTGACCAACAAATGGAGCAGAGGTTGCAGAGAGGGGATGCTCTGTAAGGAGGGAGGAGGATGAGGCTCTGCCCTAACCACCCCGGGTTTTCCAAGAGCACTGTTCCTACCGATACCTAACCCAGGAGCATTGTGTGAGGTGTCTCTGATTCAATAAGGTGGTCACAGAGCTGTGTCACCTCCTGTAACATGACCTAAAGCCTCACACCAGGGTGAGGACGGATCTGTCAGCGATGGTTAAGTTCACAGTTTCATCGAACTTCTATGGATCTGGATCTTTCCAGGCAGGAGCGGGTGACGTCTCCATTATCTCTCTTTAGGTTGTCCATTGGTGTATCTATTGTGTGACAGAGGCCGGGTGAGGTGAATTATACTGTCTGCTCCCTCAGCAGAGAGACGTCGGATGAGAGATCCCGTGGCTTTGTCAGGACAGCGGGATTCCTGATGGTGTAAGTGGCTCTGCGGGGCCCCCATATCAGCGGGTAGAGGTACAGGAACTGGAAGAACTCTCTTTCCATTAATATACAGGTTGGTGTGTGAGCATGCCCAGTACATCATGTTGGTGTATGTCCACTATCCTGGCAGCAGCCACCATACCTTCATTCTGAAGTAGTCAGCCATTCCCAACGTCTTCAGGCCTTCAAGGAGAATCAGAATGTGGCTCCTCAGAGACAATTAGTACCCCCCGCCCCCATATATGGCTCAAGATTCCAAACCCCAAACCCCACTTTCCACTGCCAGCCAGTAAGAACATGGTGGAACAGATCCACGGTGTGATGGAGCAATGTTTCCGATGTCTGAACCGCTCGGATAGAGCCCTCCAGTACTCACTGGAGCAGGTGTCCAAGTTCATGGTGTTCTGCTGCACCCTTCATATCATCACCATCATGAGGACACGGGCATTGGCACCAGGAATCCGGAAGTTACCTCAGGAGGAAGAGGAGGAGGAGGCAGGGAGGATATTTCCTGGATGCCTTCCAGCCAGTCTTGCCTAGTGCTTCTATACATTGCTACCCCAGTGGTTGCAGCATTTGTTATTCATTCATGTGATGTGGGCGTCGCTGCCTCGGCCAGTATTTGTTGCCCATCCCTAGTTACCCTTGAGAAGGTGGTGGTGAGCTGCCTTCTGAACCGCTGCAGTCCATGTGGGGTAGGTATACCCACAGTGCTGTTAGGAAGGGAGTTCCAGGAATTTGACCCAGCGACAGTGAAGGAACGGCGATATAGTTCCAAGTCGGGATGGTGTGTGACTTGAAGGGGAACGTGCAGCTGGTGGTGGTGCAGCATTTGCTGCACTTGTCCTTCCAGGTGGTAGAGGTCGGGGATTTGGAAGGTACTGTCTAAGGAGGCTTGATGAGTTGTTGCTGGACATAGTGTAGATTGTACACACTGATGTCACTCTGACTGGTGCTGGAGTCATGGAGTCATTTATGGTACAGATTGAGACCATGCTGGTTCTCTGCAGAATAATCCAGTCAGTCCCATTCCCCCATTCAATCCCCGTGTTTCAGCAAGTTTCTTTCCTTCAACTGTCCATCCGGTTTCTTCTGGAAATCATTGATCATCTCCACTTCCACCACCATTGTGGGTAGTGAGTTCCAGATCATTACCACTCGCTGTGTAAAACAAAAAAGTTCTTCCTCATATTCTCCCTGAATTTCTTACCAGAACGTTCAATCTATGTCCCTAGTCCTTGTACTATTAGTTAATAGGGACAGTTTTCCTTGTCTAACTTATCTAAGCCTGTCATAATCTCATACACCTCGATAAAATCTCCACTCTTTTGTTCGAAGGCAAACAAAGGCACATTTTCTAAACTAACTTTGTATCTAACCTCCGCTCCCCCTCTCAAGGGCACTCACACCCTTCCCCATGTGTGGTGACCAGAACTGGACAGTATATTCCAGTTGGAGCCTAACCAATGTTCTGTAAATGTTCTGCATACGTCCCTGCTTTTGTCCTCAATGCCTCTGTTTTAAACCCAAATCCCATATACTTTGCTGACCATTCTCAATATGTCCTGTTACCTTCACCAGCAGGTTTATCTGCTCATGCACACTCTTTAGAACTGTACTATTAGTCTATGTAACCTCTCTCTATTCCTACTGCCAAAATGCATCACCTCACACTCCTCTCTATTAAATTCCATCTGCCAGTAGTCTGTCCAGTCCGCTTGCGTGTCTGTGTCCTGTTGCAGGTGCTTCATATCATCCTGATTCTTTGCCCTCCTCCAAATTTTGTGTCATCGGAAATTTTGAGACTCCAGTCATGGAACCATGGCCGTCCTGCTTTCCATCCCACCACAATTCCTCACCCCAAACCTTATGATCTTTTTTTTTAATTCTTCCATGAATTTGTGTGTCACTGTCAAGAATAGCATTTGCTGCCCATCCCGATTTGCCTTTGAACTGAGTGGCTTACTAGGCCATTTCAGAGGGCAGTTAAAAGTCATGCACATTGCTGTGGGTCCGGAGTCACATGTCGGCCAGACCAGGTAAGGACAGCAGATTTCTTTCCCTAAAGGACATTCGTGAAGCAGATGGTTTCATACTTTCCAATGATCACCCAAAACTACCAGCTTCCCAGTCACAGCAGCTCCAGGAGACAGAGAGAGAGCAGCAGCACAGCACTGATGGTGAATCCCCATCACGTGGTCTGATACTCACAGTCACCAGCTCAAATATTTACACTGCGTGTACCTTCGAGGCTGGTGTAGAGCCGGAATCTGCACGTAGCGAGTCACAGTCTCATAGGATTGTTTCAGCACAGTAGGAGTCCATTCGCCCCTTTATGTCCATGTTGGATCTCTGTGAAAGTCACGCAGCTCCTCCCACTGCCCCTGCCTCTTCCCAAAGACCTGCATTTTTTTAATCTTCAGATAATTATCCAATTACCTTTTGAAAATTACGTTTGAATTTGCCTCCACCGCACTCTCAGGCAGTTCATTCCAGATTCTAACCACTCACTGTGTTTATCCTCATGTCACCTTTAGTTCTTCAACCAATCACCTTAAATCAGTGTCATCTGATCTTGATGCATCCGCCAATGGCAACAGTTTCTCCCTTTCCACCCATTCCAGATCCCTTATAACTTTGAACACTTCTGTCAAATGTCCTCTTCACTTTTTCTTCAAGCAGAACAGCCCCAGCATCCCCAATCTATCCATAGAACAGAATTCCTCATTCCTGAATCTATTCCCATAAATCTTTGCTGCGCTTTCTCTAATGCCTTCACAACCTTCCTGAACTGTGATGCCCAGGACTGGACACAATATTCCAGTTGAGACTGAGGCAGTGTTTTATAAAGTTTCATCAAAGCTTCCTTGCTATTGTACTCTCTCTCTCTATTTATTAAACCCAGGATTCTGAATGCCTTACTGACTGCTTTCTAAACCTGCCTGCCACCTCCAACAATAGGATCATATATAGCCCCCAGGTCTCTCTGCTCCTGCATACCCTTTAGAATTGTATCCTTTATCTTCTATTGCTTCTTCGCGGTCTTGCCGCCAAAATGAATCACTTCACACGTATCTACATTAAATTTCATTTGCCACGTGTCATCCCATTCCACCTGCCTATCTCTGTCCTCTTGAAGTCCATCACTGTCCTCCTCTTTGTTCACAATAATGCCAAGTATTCTGTCGGCTGCAAATTTTGAAATTGTGCCCTGTAGATCAAAGTACAGGTCATTAATATA
This sequence comes from Heterodontus francisci, assembly GCF_036365525.1. NCBI lineage: Eukaryota > Metazoa > Chordata > Chondrichthyes > Heterodontiformes > Heterodontidae > Heterodontus > Heterodontus francisci. Next base: position 723,264 of record NW_027142045.1, read on the forward strand.
GATCAAGAAAAACAGTGGCCCTATCACCGACCCCTGGGGAACCCCACTATAAACCTTCCTCCAATCTGAGAAATAACTGTTCATCACTACTCTCTGTTTCCTGTTACTCAGGCTGTTAATCTCACTTAGATCAGTTAGAGAAGGAAAGAATGTTCCGATTAACAAATGATACAAAGACTAGGGGATACAAATTGAAGGTTTTGGTCTGAAGATGAAGGGGGAATATGAGGAAAAACCTTTTTACACAGTTGGTATTAATCACCTGGAACTCGCTGCCCACAAGGGTGGTGGATGAGGAGACAAAAAAATGAATTCAAGAGGAAAGTGTTTGGCCATCTGAGTGAAATAGACTTGCAGAGATACGGGGATCATGCAGGGGGCGGGGGGGGGGGGGCTGTGGGGGGGCGGGGGGTGTGGCACCCACTGGACAGTTCCGTGGTGCGTTAGCATGGACACGATCAGCCGAATGGCCTCCTTCTGTGCTCTAAATAACTACATGACTTTATGACTCTATCAATGTCTACAACTTGTAGGTCATTCCAGAAAGCAGGATGAGGGGAGGTGGGAGTTAAGAAGGGACATAAGGCATGAACATAGCATCATGCTGAATGCTGTCGGTGATGCCGGATGCTACGGGCTCTGTCACAGCCGGTCCCATGATATGGAGAACCATCTCCTCCCTCAGGCTCAGGGGATTAAGGTATGCCAGGCCCCTTGTCGGTTCACTGCTGATCCCTGTGATTATGGGCCGCCTTCTCCTGTGAGAGAGAGAGCAGAATGTCGGTGATTATGTTGCTCTGTGTTTGGATGATGTGCCTACCATAGCTGAATAGCTGGAGGTATGCGGAAGCAGTGATTGGTGGGTGTGAGGCTGGTATCAGTGGAAGGTGTGTGAGGGTGAGGTGGAGTATGTGAATGTTGAGTGTGAGTACTGAGTTTAGGGACTACTGATGGGTGAGTGGTGGGGGTGTGGTAAATTGAGCAGTGTGAGAGCTTGGTGGTGTTGGGGGTAGGAGATGTCATGTGGTGATGAATTCAGTGACATTGACCACCCTTGTGAGCTCATTAAACTTCTTCTGGCTCTGCTGCCAGGTCCTCGGGGCCAGACCTATTGCATTGACCTCCCTGGCCACCTGCTCCCATTCCCTGATGAGGGCGTTGCTTGAGGGTCTCCAACCAACCCCACAGAAACATGGGCTCTCTTCTCCTGTCACCCGTCATGACTAAGGCATCTGGCACCTCAGCCATGAACCGCAGAGACCTCTCTCTGTCCTAGTGTTCCATTTACCTTGTCTCCAATTGCAGCATTCACAGTCAGCAGCAGCAGCCTCCTGTGAATCTATGCAGCTTATCTTTAAGAGGGATAGACTGCCTTTAAGAGCTGAATCCTGGCTGAAACACATGCCAGCCTCACATTCAGTTAGGTTCCTGTTAAATGTGCAGACAGTGAGCAGGGTAGTTCACCCTGGGGTCACGTAGAATTCATGGAAATGAGGAGGCAGCAGAATGAAGTTTGTGTGTCACCTGCCTCAACAGGAACGGGCATGGGAAGATCACGAATCACAATCCCTACGCCCGAAAACGGGTGCAAAGTTTTCTTTCACTCTGTCTCTATTTCCCTTTCCCCTTTTCACCCTCCCTCTCACTCTCGCTCTCCCTTTCTCTTCATTCTCTGTCTCTTACTCTCAGAATCAGAGATCTATGTAGCACAGAAGGAGGATATTCGCCCCATTGTGTCAGTGCTGTCTCTGTGAGAGAGCTGTTTAATTAGTTCCTCTCCCATCCTCTTTCCACAGACTCCTGTTTATTTTTTCTTTTCGTGTATTTGTTAAATTCCTTTCTGAAAATATTATTGAATCTGCTTCCACCATGTTTTTAGGCAGTGACTTCCAGATCCCAACAAGTTTCTGTGTAAGAAAATTCTAATCAATTCACCTCTGCTTCTTTGTCAATTACCTTCAATCTGTGTCTTCTTAATACTGAACTTTCTGACACTGGAAACAGTTTCACATTAAATACTCTATCGAAACCCCTCATGATTTTGAATTCTATAGTAAATCTCCTCTTACCCTTCACTGCTCTAAAGAGAACAATCCCAGATTTTCCAATCTCTCCACATAACTGAATTCCCAGATCCCTGGTACCATTCCAGTAAATCACCTCTGTATCTTTACTAAGTCCTTGACATCCTTATCAAAGTATGGTGATCAGGATTAGACACAATTCTCCAGCTGGGACCTAACCAATGATGTATAAAGATCAGCATTTCCTCCTGAATTTTATTACTCTGTATCTCTCTCTCTAACACCGAGGACACTACACGTTACCTTCAATGATCTGTGTGTGTACACCCCCAGTCTCTCTAATCCTCCACCCACTTTATAATGGTACCATTTAGTTTATATTGTTTTTCCTCATAATTCCTACCCAAATGTCTCACTTCACATTTCACTGTGTTAAATTATATCTGTCATGTTCCTGCCCATTTCACCGGTCAGTTTCTGTCTTCCTGATGTCTCTTACTCTCCTTCTCACTGTTTATTAACATTTCTGAGTTTCCGTCCATCTGAAAACGTTGACATTATCCCCCCTGTACACAACCCAACGGCAATAACATACAGCAACAGTGATCCCGACTGTGACACTGGGGAACCCCACTGTGTACTTCCCTCCAGACTGAACAATAACTATTCTCCACTACTCGATGCTTTCTGTCACTGAGATAATTTCCTGCATGCTGGCATTGATTTTTTTTAAAAGCTGCATTTATATAGTGCCTTTCATGGCCGTCAGACGTCACAAAGCACCTTACACACAATGAGAACTTCTTAAAGTGTAGTCACTCTTGTAATGTGGGAAACAGGCAGACAATTTCTGCACTGTGAGATCCCACAAGTAGCAATGTGATGATGATCAGATCTGTTTTTGTGATGTTGATTGAATGGTAAATCTTGACCAGGGCACTGGGGATAATTCCCCTCTGCGTCTTTAAAATAATCCAATGGGATCTTTAACTTCCACCTGAGAGTCCTTTTGCTTTTATTTTAGTGCAGGTGGGGCGTTGGCTTAACTTTTTGTTCAAAAGACGGCACCTCTTGCAGTGAAACACTCACTCAGTACTGCACTGCAGTGTCAGCCTTGATCCTTGTGATCAAGTCCTGCAGTGACACTTGATCCTCGAATCTGAAAGGGGAGAGAGATACAAACTGAGCCACGGCTGACATTGGTCCTTTAATCCCATGTGTTTCTAATTCGGTAACACGGTTGTTATGTGGTACTTTATCAAACACCTGTTGAAAGGATAGGAAAATTGTGAAAGTCCAGGTGGGAACCATCACAGAATGATAGAATAGCACAACCTGAATTATGTCATTCTGCCCATCAAGTCTGTGCTGGCCCTTTCAAAGAGCAATCCAGTTACTCCCACTCCCTGACTCTTTCACTAACTCCTAACATTTTTTCTGCATCAGATATTTATCCAATTCCCTTTTGGGAGCTACTATTGAATCTGTATCCATTAGCCTATCAGACAGTTCATTCCAAATCCAGACCATTCAGAAGCAAAATCCTCATGTCTGCTTCTTTTCCCAATCGCCTTAAATCTGTGTCTCTGATTACCGGTCCCTTGGACATTGGAAACAGTTTATCTTTATTTAATTTATATAAATCCTTCCTAATGTTAAACACCTCAATCAAATCTCCTCTGAAAGTTCTCTGTTCTAAGGAGAACAACCCCAGCTACATAACTGTAATCCCTCATGCCTGGACAAATTCTAGTAAAACAGTTCTGTCCCCTCTCCAAAGGCTTCATTTCCTTCCTAAAGTGTGGTTCCCAGTATTCGACACAAGACTCCAGGTGCAGCTGAACTAGTATTTTATATGTTTCACATAATGTCCTTGCTTTTGTTCTTTTTGCCTCTATTTATAAAACCTAGGATCCCATATATTTATTAACTATTTAGTTAAAATTTCCTGCCACCTTCAACGATTTGTGTACAACCATCCCAGGTGTCTGTTCTTTCACCACCTTTATCGTTGTACCATTTACCTTGCATTGTCTCTCCTCATTTATCCTTCGAAATTGTATTGCATCACACATCTGCAATGCCAATTAAATATTGAGAAGACCGAAGTCATTATTTTCTGTCTCTGTTCCAAAGATTTCCTAACTACACCCTACATCCCTCTCCTTTGTAAATGTTTAACTGCAAGCCAAACTGTTCACACACTTGGTTTCATAGTTAACTTTGAGATGTCTTGGGATGAGCTTCCTACCAAATATTCACACCATCAGTAAAACGGCATATTTCCAATCCCCGGTGGAGTTGCCTTGCTGGTTAAAGAGGAAATTAACGCAATAGCGAGGAAAGATATTAGCTCTGACAATGCTGAATCTGTATAGGAAGAGCTGAGAAACACTAAGGGGCAACAAACGTTAGTGGGGGTAGTATATGTTTTTTTATTCATTCATGGGATGTGGGCGTCACTGGCCCGGCCTGCATTTATTTCCCATCCCTAATTGCCCTTGAGAAGGTGGTGGTGAGCTGCCTTCTTGAACCGCTGTAGACCATGTGGGGTAAATACACCCACTGTGCTGTTGGGAAGGGAGTTTTTCATTCCTTTTTATTGACTTCGTAGCAGTTAGATACAACTGTGTGGCTTGCTAGGCCATTTCAGAGGGCATGTAAGAGTTAACCACATTGCTGTTAGTCTGGAGTCACATGTCGGCCAGACCAGGTAAGGACAGCAGATTTCCTTCCCTGAAGGACATGAGTGAACCAGATGGGTTTTTACAGCAATCAGCAATGGTTTCATGGCCATCATTAGACTAGCTTTTTAATTCCAGAATTTTATTAATTGAATTCAAATTCCACCTTCTGCTGTGTTGGGATTTGAACCCATGCCCCCCAGAGCAATAACCTGGTTCTGTGGGTTACGAGTCCAGTGACAATACCAATGTGCCACCGCCTCCCAAACCATAGTGATGATCTTGGAAATGGCATTAAACAGGAAATTAGAGATGCATGCGATAAAGGAACATCTGTAATTATGGGTTATTATGATCTGCAGACAGATTGGGTAAATCAAATTGGTCACAATACCGTAGAGGAGGAATTCATGGAATGTATACGGGATGGTTTTCTGGACCAATACATTGAGGAACCAACTAGAGAACAGGCCATCCTCGACTAGGTATAAGAGGAATAATTGACAATCTAGTTGTGCGACATCCCTTGGGGTTGAGCGACCATAATATGACAGAATTCTTCATCAAAGTGGAGAGTGACCAAGTTGATTCTGAGACGAGGGTCCTGAATCTACAAAACTGTCTGGGAGGGTGAGTTTTGAGGAGGATGCAGAGAGGCTTCAGGGTGATAGGGACAGCTTGAGTGAGTGGGCAAATGCATGGCAGATGCAGTATAATGTGGATAAATGTGAGGTTATCTACTTTCGTAGCAAAAGCAGGAAGGCAGATTATTATCTGAACGGCTATAAACAAAGAGAGGGGAACATGCAACGAGACCTGGGTGTTCTCGTACATAAGTCGCTGTAAGTTAGTATGCAGGTGCAACAGGCAGTAAAAAAGGCAAATGTTATGTTGGCCTTCATAGCGAGAGGATTCGAGTGCAGGAGCAGGGATGTCTTGCTGCAATTATACAGGGCCAAGGTGAGGCCACAGCGGCAATATTGTGTGCAGTTTTGGTCTCCTTATCTGAGGAAGGATGTTCTTGCTATTGAGGGAGTGCAGCGAAGGAAAACCAGACTGATTCCTGTGATGGCGGGACTGACGTATGAGGAGAGATTGAGTCAGTTCGCATTAAAGTCGCTGGAGTTCAGAAGAGTGAGGAGGGATCTCATCGAAATCTATAAAATTCTAACAGGGCTTGACAGGGCAAATGAAGGAAGGATGTTCCCGATGGTGGGGGAGTCCAGATCCAGGGTCATAGTCTAAGGATAAAACTTTCAGGACTGAGATGAGGAGAGTGTTTTCACCCAGAGAGTGGTGAGCCTGTGGAATTCTGTCATCACGCCCATATCTAAGGGGGATTGGAAGATTCTGGCCAATGCCTCTGCTATTACCAGCAATCCTTCCCACAGCAACCATCATTCTTCCCATCCAGACTGGGTAAATGGTCGGGTTTATTGTGGTACAAAAATTATTGGATTGAAAAGGGTTCACTGAATCTGTTTGGTCAGTGACTGTAATTAATGTCAGTCTCCATGGACCCTAATTGTGTCACTGGAAGTTTTCCATCTTCTATTAATACAGGACTCCTTTCAATGTGTTATCTCATAGTGTCAGCGGGAAAATTAGCACTCACAGAGATCAGCAGCTTCAGAGAGCGAGAGAAAGAGAGAGGATAGATTCGAATCTGAGGAGAATAGATCGGAATGTTAAAACAATGGATCAGAATCTGAGAACAATAGATTGGAATGTTACAACAATGGACAGGAGTTTATCCTCGGAGCTTTACTATCTTTCTACAAATTATGATCGGCACTCATTAAACACTCGTATCTATCGTGCACTGAGGATTATTCAATACATTTATTATCCCATCCTGGCTGCTATTGGTGTCCCTGGTAAGTCCCTCTATCAAGCTATTAATTCTATAAGCCCTGTTTAAGTGCATTACTGCTCCTGTAATTTACTCTGCCCTTCTTGCTGCCGTTGTATTCCTGGTGAATATCTCCAGCTATGAGCTCGATACACCATTTCTCACTGTATTACAGTTCTTGTCATTTACTCTCTCATCTTTGCTGCTGTTGCTGTCTATATTTCAGGCTGGGAGATCTGTAAACCCTATTTCACTGAAATGTTGTTCTGCAATGCAAAGTTTGGGAATACTGAAGGAAATGTAATTGGTCTCCATCACGAAGTCCATCTCCTATCTGTCAACAGCATACCCCAGCCTGCACAATATCTGAGGCAAACCAGACTGATTACAACATCTGTTATATTTAAACCTGAGCTGAGTTCATCTCCGTGTTCTCTCCATCACCAACCCTACCTACTACCACCTCTGTAATATCACCCATCACCACCTCTGCCTCAGCCCATTTGCTGCATAAACCCTCATCCCTGTCATTGTTAAATCCATACTTGACTATTCCAATTCTATCCTGGTCACCCTCCCAGTTATAAATATATGTAAACCACAGCCCATCCAGAACTCCACTGCCTGTATTCTAAATCACACCAAATCCCGATCACCAATCACCCCTGTGCTCACTGATCTACATTGGCTCCAGGTCTGGCAGCACCTTAAATTTAATATTCTCATTCTTGTGTTTGAACTCCCTCCATGGCCTCACCCCTCCATTAGTCCAATTCCCCTGTACATTGCCATATTCTAGAAAAACCTTTGCCTTCAAATCTGTTTCCATGTCCCCCTTTAAAGTGAATTTCCTTCCCTCTCTATCTCTCCTTGGTGGTGCCCCGTGCTGGGCAGGGACCTAGCCTGGGTATACCATGCATGTGCTGTTAGTGTGAGGAAGGGTTTGCATTGACGTAGATCAGCCATTCTGACAGCTTTGATGTACTTCTTTGAAACGTGGTCTGTGCATGTTCTCTGACCACCTGTGTTAGTCACTCTCAGCTGAACATACATTTAGCAGCACGAGGAACCCCCTCTCGTGTTATTTAAAAGGACCAGGCGTCCAACTTACAGGTGAGGGGCTTTTGACTTACTTCTGCTATTGTAATGTTAGTGGCGGTTCTGTGGATGGTTTTCTGGAGATTGTGTTGTGAGCTGCTGCAGACATGCAGGGAGGACAGAGGATTTGGTGACCCAGGTCTTGACAAGCAATGGGGACTGTAGTTACAGTGTCTCTGGGTCTGTAACATGAACAACAAATGGAGCAGAGGCTGCAGAGAGGGGAGGCTCTGTAAAAAGGGAGGAGTTGGGGGCTCTGCCCTACTCACCCCTGGTTTTCCAAGAGCAATTTTCCAACCTACACCTGACCCAGGAGCAATGTATGAGGTGACTCTGATTCAATAAGGAGGTGGTCAGAGAGCTGTGTCACCTCCTGTAACATGACCTGGAGCCTCACACCAGGGTGAGGACAGAGCTGTCAGTGACCGTTAAGGTCACAGTTTCATTGAACTTCTATGTTTCTGGATCTTTCCAGACAGGAGCAGGAGACATATCCAACATAGAGTCACAGAGATTGATAGAGATATTTACGACACAGAAGGTGGAAAGTCGGCCCCACCATGCCAGCTCTCTCTGGAACGATCCAGTCAGCCCCAATCCCCGGCTCAATCCCCGTATCCCTGCAAGTTCATTTCCTTCAGGTGTCCATCCAGATTCCTTTTGAAATCATTGATTGTCTCGGCCACCCTCATGGGCAGTGAGTTCCAGCTCATTACCATCCACTGTGTAAAAATGTTCTTCCTCATATTCCCCCTGCATCTCTTACCCAAAACCTTCCATCTGTGTCTCCCAGTCTGTGTTTCATCAGTTAATGGGAACTGTTTTTCCTTGTCAATCGTATCTAAGCCTATCAAAATCTTGTACACCTCTATCAAATCTCTCTCAGTCTCCTTAACTCCAGGGAGACCAACTCCATCTTCTCCAAACTAACCTTTAGAATTAGAATTAGAACATTACAGCGGAGTACAGGCCCTTCGGCCCTCGATGTTGCGCCGACCTGTGAAACCATCTGACCTACACTATTCCATTTTCATCCATATGTCTATCCAATGACCACTTAAATGCCCTTAAAGTTGGCGAGTCTACTACTGTTGCAGGCAGGGCGTTCCACGCCCCTACTACTCTCTGAGTAAAAAAACTACCTCTAACATCTGTCCTATATCTATCACCCCTCAACTTAAAGCGATGTCCCCTCGTGTTTGCCATCACCATCCGAGGAAAAAGACTCTCACTACCCACACTATCTAACCCTCTGATTATCTTACATGTCTCTATTAAGTCACCTCTCCTCCTCCTTCTCTCCAACGAAAACAACCTCAAGTCCCTCAGACTTTCCTCGTAAGACCTTCCCTCCATACCAGGCAACATCCTAGTAGATCTCCTCTGCACCCTTTCCATAGCTTCCACATCCTTCCTATAATGCAGTGACCAGAACTGCACGCAATACTCCAGGTGCGGTCTCACCAGAGTTTTGTACAGCTGCAGCATGACCTCGTGGCTCCGAAACTCGATCCCCCTACTAATAAAAGCTAACATACCATATGCCTTCTTAACAGTCCTATTAACCTGGGTAGCAACCTTCAGGGATTTATGTACCTGGACACCAAGATCTCTCTGTTCATCTACACTACCAAGAATCTTCCCATTAGCCCAGTACTCTGCATTCCTGTTACTCCTTCCAAAGTGAATCACCTCGCACCTTTCCGCATTAAACTCCATTTGCCATCTCTCAGCCCAGCTCTGCAGCCTATCTATGCCCCTATGTAACCTACAACATCCTTCGGCACTATCCACAACTCCACTGACCTTCGTGTCATCCGCACATTTACTAACCCACCCTTCTACACCCTCTTCCAGGTCATTTATAAAAATGACAAACAGCAGTGGCCCCAAAACAGATCCTTGCGGTACACCACTCGTTACTAAACTCCAGGATGAACATTTGCCATCTTTCAGCTAGCCAATTTCTGATCCAAAGCTCTAAATCACCTTCAACCCCATACTTCCGTATTTTCTGCAATAGCCTACCATGGGGAACCTTATCAAACGCTTTACTGAAATCCATATACACCACTTCCACTGCTTTACCCTCATCCACCTGTTTGGTCACCTTCTCGAAAAACTCAATAAGTTTTGTGAGGCACGACCGTCCCTTCACAAAGCCGTGCTGACTATCTCTAATGAACTTATTCTTTTCAAGATGATTATAAATCCTGTCTCTTATAACCTTTTCCAACATTTTACCTACAACCGAAATAAAGCTCACAGGTCTATAATTACCAGGGCTGTCTCTACTCCCCTTCTTGAACAAGGGGACAACATTTGCTATCCTCCAGTCTTCCGGCACTATTCCTGTCGACAATGACGACATAAAGATCAAGGACAAAGGCTCTGCAATCTCCTCCCTAGCTTCCCAGCGAATCCTAGGATAAATCCCACCTGGCCCAGGGGATTTATCTATTTTCACACTTTCCAAAATTGCTAACACCTCCTCCTTGTGAACCTCAATCCCATCGAGCCTAGTAGCCTGAATCTCAGTATTCTCCTCGACAACATTTTCTTTCTCTACTGTAAATACTGACGCAAAATATTCACTTAACACTTCCCCACCTCCTCTGATTCCGCACACAACTTCCCACTACTATCCTTGATTGGCCCTAATCTAACTCTAGTCATTCTTTTATTCCTGATATAGCTAGCGAAAGCCTTAGGGTTTTCCCTGATCCTATCCGCCAATGACTTCTCGTGTCCTCTCCTTGCTCTGCTTAGCTCTCCCTTTAGATCCTTCCTGGCTAGCTTGTAACTCTCAAGCGCCCTAACTGAGCCTTCACGTGTCATCCTCACATAAGCCTTCTTCTTCCTCTTGACAAGCGCTTCAACTTCTTTAGTAAACCACGGCTCCCTCACTCGACAACTTCCTCCCTGTCTCACAGGTACATACTTATCAAGTACACGCAGTAGCTGCTCCTTGAATAAGCTCCACATTTCGATTGTTCCCATCCCCTGCAGTTTCCTTCCCCATCCTACGCATCCTAAATCTTGCCTAATTGCGTCATAATTTCCTTTCCCCCAGCTATAATTTTTGCCCTACGGTATATACCTGTCCCTGCCTTTCGCTAAAGTAAACCTAACCGAATTGTGATCACTATCACCAAAGTGCTCACCTACATCTAAATCTAACACCTGGCCGGGTTCATTCCCCAGTACCAAATCCAATGTGGCATCGCCCCTGGTTGGCCTGTCTACATACTGTGTCAGAAAACCCTCCTGTACAAACTGGACAAAAACTGACCCATCGAAAATACTCGAAATATAGTATTTCCAGTCGATATTTGGAAAGTTAAATTCCCCCATAACAACTACCCTGTTACTCTCACCCCTGACGAGAATCATCTTCGCTATCCTTTCCTCTACATCTCTGGAACTATTTGAAGGTCTATAATAGACTCCCAACAGGATGACCTCACCTCTCATGTTTCTAACCTCGGCCCATACTACCTCAGTAGACGAGTCCTCAAATGTCCTTTCTCAAACCTTGTAGCTAAAGCCCCGCCATCCCTGGAACCATTCTATTAAATCTCCTCTGCACCCTCTCAGGGACCTGCACGTCCTTCGTAACGTGTGGTGACCAGAACTGGACAAAGGTCTCCAGATGGGGCCTACCCAAAGCTTTATAACGTTTCAGCATGACTTCCCTGCTTTTGTATCTTTGTCTCTAATGATGAAGCCCAAGATCTGATATGCTTTGCTGAACACCCTCCTGATATTTCCTGGTACCTTCAAAGACGAATGCATATGGAGGCCCAGGTCCCTCTATTCCTGCATAACAAAGAACAAAGAACAAAGATTATTACAGCACAGGAACAGGCCCTTCGGCCCTCCAAGCCTGCGCCGATCCAGATCCTCTCTCTAAACATGTCGCCAATTTTCTAAGGTTCTGTATCTCTTTTCTTCCTGCCCATTCATGTATCTGTCTAGATACATCTTAAAAGACTCCATCGTGCCCGCATTTACCACCTCCGCTGGCAACGCGTTCCAGGCACCCACCACCCTCTGCGTAAAGAACTTTCCACGCATATCCCCCCTAAACTTTTCCCCTTTCACTTTGAACTCGTGTCCTCTAGTAATTGAATCCCCCACTCTGGGAAAAAGCCTCTTGCTATCCACCCTGTCTATACCTCTCATGATTTTGTACACCTCAATCAGATCCCCCCTCAACCTCCGTCTTTCTAATGAAAATAATCCTAATCTACTCAACCTCTCTTCATATCTAGTGCCCTCCATACCAGGCAACATCCTGGTGAACCTCCTCTGCACCCTCTTCAAAGCATCCACATCCTTTGGATAATGTGGCGACCAGAACTGTACGCAGTATTCCAAATGTGGCCGAACCAAAGTCCTATACAACTGTAACATGACCTGCCAACTCTTGTACTCAATACCCCGTCCGATGAAGGAAAGCATGCCGTATGCCTTCTTGACCACTCTATTTACCTGCGTTGCCACCTTCAGGGAACAGTGGACCTGAACACCCAAATCTCTCTGGACATCAATTTTCCCCAGGACTTTTCCATTTACTGTATAGTTCACTCTTGAATTGGATCTTCCAAAATGCATCACCTCGCATTTGCCCTGATTGAACTCCATCTGCCATTTCTCTGCCCAACTCTCCAATCTATCCATATTCTGCTGTATTCTCTGACAGTCCCCTTCACTATCTGCTACTCCACCAATCTTAGTGTCGTCTGCAAACTTGCTAATCAGTCCACCTATACTTTCCTCCAAATCATTAATATACATTAATGCATATCACAAACAACAGTGGTCCCAGCACGGATCCCTGTGGTACACCACTGGTCACACGTCTCCATTTTGAGAAGCTCCCTTCTACTGCTACTCTCTGTCTCCTGTTGCCCAGCCAGTTCTTTATCCATCTAGCTAGTACACCTTGGACCCCAAGCGCCTTCACTTTCTCCATCAGCCTGCCATGGGGAACCTTATCAAACGCCTTACTGAAGTCCATGTATATGACATCGACAGCCCTTCCCTCATCAATCAACTTTGTCACTTCCTCAAAGAATTCTATTAAGTTGGTAAGACATGACCTTCCCTGCACAAAACCATGTTACCTATCACTGATAAGCCCATTTTCTTCCAAATGGGAATAGATCCTATCCCTCAGTATCTTCTCCAGCAGCTTCCCTACCACTGACGTCAGGCTCACCGGTCTATAATTACCTGGATTACCCCTGCTAGCTTTCTTAAACAAGGGGACAACATTAGCAATTCTCCAGTCCTCCGGGACCTCACCCGTGTTTAAGGATGCTGCAAAGATATTTGTTAAGGCCCCAGCTATTTCCTCTCTCGCTTCCCTCAGTAACCTGGGATAGATCCTATCCGGACCTGGGGACTTGTCCACCTTAATGCCCTTTAGAATACCCAACACTTCCTCCCTCCTTATGCCGACTTGAACTAGAGTAATCAAACATCTGTTCCTAACCTCAACATCCGTCATGTCCCTCTCCTCGGTGAATACCGATGCAAAGTACTCGTTTAGAATCTCACCCATTTTCTCTGAGTCCAAGCATAACATTCCTCCTTTGTCCTTTAGTGGGCCAATCCTTTCTCTAGTTACCCTCTTTCTCCTTATATATGAACAAAAGGCTTTGGGATTTTCTTTAACCCTGTTTGCTAAAGATATTTCATGACCCCTTTTAGCCCTCTTAATTCCTCGTTTCAGATTGGTCCGACATTCCCGATATTCTTTCAAAGCTTCGTCTTTCATCAGCCGCCTGGACCTTATGTATGCTTTCTTTTTCCTCTTAGCCAGTCTCACAATTTCACCTGTCATCCATGGTTCCCTAATCTTGCCATTTCTATCCCTCATTTTCACAGGAACATGTCTCTCCTGCACGCTAATCAACCTCTCTTTAAAAGCCTCCCACATATCACATGTGGATTTACCTTCAAACAGCTGTTCCCAATCTACATTCCCCAGCTCCTGCCGAATTTTGGTATAGTTGGCCTTCCCCCAATTTATCACTCTTCCTTTAGGACCACTCTCGTCTTTGTCCATGAGTATTTTAAAGCTTACGGAATTGTGATCACTATTCCCAAAGTAGTCCCCTACTGAAACTTCAACCACCTGGCCGGGCTCATTCCCCAACACCAGGTCCAGTATGGCCCCTTCCCGAGTTGGACTATTTACATATTGCTCTAGAAAACCCTCCTGGATGCTCCTTACAAATTCTGCTCCATCTAGACCTCTAAAACTAAGTGAATCCCAGTCAATGTTGGGAAAATTAAAATCTCCTATCACCACCACCCTGTTGCTCCTACATCTTTCCATAATCTGTTTACATATTTGTACCTCTATCTCACGCTCGCTGTTGGGAGGCCTGTAGTACAGCCCCAACATTGTTACCGCACCCTTCCTATTTCTGAGTTCTGTCCATATTGCCTCACTGCTCGAGTCCTCTATAGTGCCCTCCTTCAGCACAGCTGTGATATCCTCTTTGACCAGTAATGCAACTCCTCCACCCCTTTTACCTCCCTCTCTATCCCGCCGGAAGCATCGATATCCTGGGATATTTAGTTGCCAATCATGCCCTTCCCTCAACCAAGTCTCAGTAATAGCAATAACATCATACTCCCAGGTACTAATCCAACCCCTAAGTTCATCTGCCTTACCTACTACACTTCTTGCATTAAAACAAATGCATCTCAGTCCACCAGTCCCTTTATATTCATCATCTGCTCCCTGCCTGCTCTTCCCCTTAGTCACACTGACTTCATTATCTAGTTCCTTACAGGCTTTTGTTACTATAACGTTCAGAACTGTGTCATTGAGTCTATATTGCCTTCCTATTCCTTCTGACGAAATACATCACCTCACACTCCTCTGTATTAAATTCCACCTGCCACTTTTCTGTCCATTCTGCTAGCCTATCTATGTCCTGTTGCAGAAGGTTTGTATCATCCTCCCTGTTTACCAGACCGACAACATTGGTATCATCGGAAAATTTTGAAACTCTGCTCTGCATTCCAAGGTACAACTCATTTTTATATATCAAGGGAAAAAAGATCAGCGTTCCGAGCACTGATCCTTGGGGAACATCACTGTCTACCATCCTCCAGTCTGAAAAACAACCATTTCACACATTTCTCTTTTTGCTGTCCTATGGACAATTTTTGATCCAATTGGATGCTATTCCCTGAGCGTCAATTTTGTTAATCAAGCTTTTGTTTGGTTCTTCATCAAATAATTTCATAAAATCCAGGTAGACAACATCCACCACATTCCCTTCATCAACCTTCTCTGATCATCAAAATAAATTCAATTCGTTCATCAAGCATAATCTGCCTTTTGGAAATCCGTGCTGACAATCCTTAATTAACTCAAACCTCTCCAAGTGTGTGTTGTCCTTTTTCCCCGATTATTATTTCTAAAACCTTACCTGCCACTGATGTTACACGAACTGACCAGTAGTTACTAGGCCTGTCTGTTGTCCATTGATAATTCTGGGAGGTGAGGGTGACCATCGATGTCATCATTTACTCCCTCAGCAGGGAGAAGCAGGATGAGAGATCCCGTGGCTTTGTCAGGATAGCGGGATTCCTGATGGTGTAGGTGGCTCTGCGGGGCCCCCATGTCAACGGGGATGAGATACAGGAACTGGAAGAACTCTCACTCCATTAATGTACAGTTGGTGTGTGAGCATGCCCAGTACATCATGTTGGTGAATGTCCACTATCCTGTCAGCAGCCACCAGACCTTCATTCTGAAGCAGTCAGCCGGTCCAAACACTTCGGGGCACCATGGAAAACAATAATGTGGCTAATCGCAACAAAGACAATCCCCCTCTAGACACCGCTCATGTTTCTACACCCCCAAACCACCTCCGACCGTCAACCAATCTCACACAATTAACATGTGTATAACGTGAGCAATGGAGTCACCAGGAACATGGTGGGACAGACCATCGGTGTGATGAAGCAATGCTTCCAATGTCTGAACCGCACGGGGAGAGCCCTCCAGTACACACTGGAGCAGGTGTCCAAGTTCATGGTGTTCTGCTGCACCCTTCATATCAACAGCATCATGAGGACACAGGCATTGGCATCAGAAATCCGGAGGCTACCTCAGGAGGAGGAGGAGAAGGAGGCAGGGAGGATATTTCCTGGATGCCTTCCACCCGGATAGGCTGTCGGAGAGTCCTTGCTAAGATACCAGTTCCCATAGGACGACTTCCCTTTCCCACCATGGATCCCCCATTCTCCACCATTACACCCATCTGAGACACCCCATCACAGCGTCCCCGTGGGCATCATCCTGCAATAAAACAATCAGAATTATTACAGCAAAGAGGAGCTATTCAGCCCATCGTGTCTGCTGTGGCTCTCCGAATAAGCAATTCACCTAATCCCATCCTCTGCCTTTTTCCCATAACCCTACATATTCTTCCTTCTCATATACCAGTTTGTACAGTTTCAGCATGGTTAGAGATGCGGTCACCCCACAGCTTTCGAGTATGCAGGGAGAGAGGGAATGGGTGATCAGCAGGCAGTAAAAAAAAACAGTCAGTTAGTGTAGGAGACCCCTGAGTACATCTCACTCTAACAGGAATTCAGTTCCGAATGCTGAGGAAAGTGATGCTTCACCTCGGGAGTACAGCCAGAGCCAAGCCCATGGCGCCACGGGTGGCTCAGCTGCAGAGTGGGATACAGGGATGAATGGAAGAGCCATAGTGGTAGGTGAGTCAATAGTCATGGGAACAGACAGGCGTTTCTGTGGCCACAGACGTGAATACAGGATGGTGTGCTGCCTCAATGGTACCAGGGTCAAGGACCTCAGTCAGCAACGGCAGAACATCTTGAAGCAGGAGGGGAACAGCCAGACGTCGTGGACCACATGGGAACCAATGACATAGGTAGAAAGAGGGATGTGATCTTGCAGTCAAAATTTAGGGAGGTGGGGAAGAAATTAGCAGGCAGGACCTCAAACATAGTCAAAAAGTGGAATTCTCCAGATTACATGCAGTGCCAGGTGCAACTTAGTACAGAAATGGAAAGATAAGGCAGATGAATACCTGGCTGGAAAGTTTCTGCAGGAGGGAGGGATTCATATTCCTGGGACACTGGGACAGGCTCTGGGGGAGATGGGACTTTTACAGGCCGAACGGGTTGCACATGAACAGAGCCAGGACTGGATTCCTTGCGGAACGTTTTAGAAAATAGAACATATAACAGTACAGCACAGTACAGGCCCTTCGGCCCTCGATATTGTGCCGAAACTTTAACCGACTCTGAGATCAAACTAACTACCTACTCTTCATTCTACGATCATCCATGCACCTATCCAAGAGTCGCTTAAATGTCCCTAATGTATCTGCTTCTACTACCACCGCTGGCAACGCATTACACGCACCCACCACTCTCTGTGTAAAGAACCTACCTCTGACATCTCCCCGAAACCTTCCTCCAATCATCTTAAAATTATGCCCCCTGGTGATAGCCCTTTCCACCCTGGGAAAAAGTCTCTGGCTATCCACTCTATCTATGCCTCTCAGCATCTTGTACCCCTCTATCAATTCACCTCTCATCCTTCTTCGCTCCAATGAGAAAAGCCCTAGCTCCCTCAATCTATCTTCGTAAGACATACCCTCCAGTCCAGGCAGCATCCTGGTAAACCTCCTCTGCACCCTCTCTAAAGCTTCCACATCCTTCCTATAATGAGGCGACCAGAACTGAACACAATATTCCAAGTGTGTTCGAACCAGGGCTTTATAGAGCTGCAGCATAACCTCGCAGCTCTTAAACTCAATCCCCCTGTTAATGAAAGCCAACACACCATACGCCTTCTTAACAACCCAATCAACTTGGGTGGCAACTTTGAGCGATCTATGGACGTGGAGCCCAAGATCCCTCTGTTCCTCCACACTACCAAGAATCCTGCCTTTATGCCTGTATTCTGCATTCAGATTCGACCTTCCAAAATGAATCACTTCACACTTTTCCAGGTTGAACTCCATCTGCCACTTCTCAGCATAGCTCTGCATCCTGTCAATGGCCCGTTACAACCTACAACAACCTTCCACACTATCCACAACTCCTGCAACCTTCGTGTCATCTGCAAACTTGCTAACCCAGCCTTCCACTTCTTCATCCAAGTCATTTATAAAAATCACAAAGAGCAGAGGTCCCAGAACAGATCCCTGCGGAAGAACACTGGTCACCGAGCTCCATGCTGAATACTACCACCCTCTGTCTTCTATGGGCCAGCCAATTTTGTATCCAGACAGCCAACTTCCCCTGTATCCCATGCCTCCTCACTTTCTGAATGAGCCTACCATGGGGAAACTTATCAAACGCCTTGCTAAAATCCATATACACCACATCCACTGCTCCTCCTTCATCAATGTGTTTTGTCACATCTTCAAAGAATTCAATAAGGCTTTTGAGGCATGACCTGCCCCTCACAAAGCCATGCTGACTGTCTCCAATCAAACCATGCTTTTCCAAATAATCATAAATCCTGTCTCTCAGAATCCTCTCCAATAATTTGTCCACTACCGACGTAAAACTGACTGGTTTAAAATTCCCAGGGTTATCCCTATTCCCTTTCTTGAATAAGGGAACAACAGTTGCCACCCTCCAATCATCCGGTACTACTCCAGTGGACACTGAGGACGCAAAGATCATCGCCAAAGGCGCGCAATTTCTTCCCTCGCTTCCCGTAATATCCTTGGGTATATCCCGTCCGGCCCCGGGGATTTATCTGTCCTCATAGCATTCAGAATTTCCAGTACATCCTCCCTCTTAACCTCAACCTGTTCTAGCATGTCAGCCTGTTCCACGCTGTCCTCACAAACGACCATCCTCCGCTCACGAGAGAATACTGAAGCAAAGTATTCATTTAGGACCTCCCCTACCTCCTACAACTCCAGGCACAAGTTTCCTCCACTATCCCTGATCGGCCCTACCCTCACTCTCGCCATCCTCTTGTTCCTCACATAAGTGTAGAAGGTCTTGGGAGTTTCCTTAATCCTACCCGCCAATACTTTTTCATGTCCCCTTCTAGCTCTCCTAAGTCCATTGTTCAGTTCCTTCCTGGCTACCTTGCAACCCTCTAGAGCCCTGTCTGATCCTTGCTTCCTCAGCCTTAAGTAAGCTTTCTTCTTCCGCCTGACTAGCTGTTCCCCATCTCTTGTCATCCAAGGCTTCTTCACCCTACCATCCCTTCCCTGCCTCATCGGGACAAACCTACCCAGCAGTCGCAGCAAGTGCTCCCTAAACAACCTCCACATTTCTGTTGTGCATTTGCCTGAAAACATCTTTTCCCAGTTTATGCTCCCCAGTTCCTGCCTAATAGCATTGTAATTTCCCTTCCCCCAATTATATATTTTCCCATCCCGTCTGCTCCTGTCCCTCTCCATGACTATGGTCAGGGAGTTGTGATCACTATCACCGAAATGCTCTCCCACCGAGAGATCTGCCACCTGGCCTGGTTCATTGCCAAGCACCAAGTCCAACATAGTCTCCCCTCTAGTCGGCCTATCTACATATTGAGTCAGGAAACCTTCCTGGACACACCTGATAAAAACTGCTCCATCCAAACTATTTGCACTAAGTAGGTTCCAATCAATATTAGGGAAGTTGAAGTCACCAATGACAACAACCCTGTTACTTCTGCACCTTTCCAAAATCTGCTTCCCAATCTGTTCCTCCGTGTCTCTGTTGCTACTGGGGAGTCTACAGAAAACTCCCAACAAAGTGACTGCTCCTTTCCTGTTTCTGACTTCCAACCATAATGACTCAGTAGACAGACCCTCCTCGACGACCTCCCTTTCTGCAACTGTGATACTATCCCTGATTAGCAATGCCACTCCCCCACCTCTTTTACCTCCCTCCCTATTCCTTTTCAAACACCTAAACCCCGTGACATCCAACATCCATTCCTGCCCCTGTGATATCCACGTCTCTGTAATGGCCACACTGCTAGTACTGTTGGAAGGGTTTAAACTAGTTTACCAGTGGGGATGAGGACCTGAGGATCGACTCAGCTGGGACAAAATCAGAAATGAAAATGGAAGGTGGAAAATTAATAGATGAGTCTGGAAGACAGAGGAAATGAGGGTGAGAAAATAAAAAAGGTATGGCAGTGCTCAGTCGTATCTATTTCAGGAGTGCAGCAAATAAAGCAGATGAGCTGAGGGCAAAGATAGACATGTGGTAGTATGATATCTTAGTTATTACAGAAACATGGCTTAAGGAGGGACAGGAATGGCAGCTCAACGTTCCTGGTTACAGGGTTTTCAGACGCAATAAGGAGACGGTTAAGAAATGAGGGGAATGGTGCTGGAGTATTGGAGAATTGCTAACGTTGGACCTCTGTTTAAAAAGGGAGTGAAGGATAGTCTGAATAATTACAGGCCAGTCAGTCTAACCTCAGTAGTGGGCAAATTATTGGAATCTATTCTGAGAGACGGGGTAAACTGTCACTGAGACAGGCACAGGTTAATCAAGGATAGTCAGCATGGATTTGTTAAGGGAAGAGCTTGTTTGACCAACTTGATCGAAATTTTTGAAGATGTAGCAAGGAATATCGACGAGGATAGTGCAGTTGATGTGGTCCACATGGATTTTAGCAAGGCTTTTGACAAGGTCCCACATGACAGACTGGTTCAAAAATAAAATTCCATGGGATCCATGGAAATGCAGCGAGGTGGATAAAAAATTGGTTCAGTGGCAGGAAACGACGAGTAATTGTTGACGGGCGTTTTTGCAACTGGAGTGCTGTTGCCATTGGTATTCCAGAGGGCTGAGTACTGGGTCTCCCGCTTTTTGTGGTGTATATTAACGATTTCGACGTAAATGTAAGGGGCATGACCAAGAAATTCACGGATGACACAAAGATTTTCCGTGTGGTAGATAGCAAGAAGGATATCTGTAGACCGCAGGAAGATATTGGCGGTCTGGTCAGATGGGCAGAAAAGTGGCAAATGGAATTCAACTTGGGGAAGTGTGAGGTGATGCAATTGGGAGCTGAAACAAGGT
Source organism: Heterodontus francisci (assembly GCF_036365525.1). NCBI lineage: Eukaryota > Metazoa > Chordata > Chondrichthyes > Heterodontiformes > Heterodontidae > Heterodontus > Heterodontus francisci. The sequence goes on from NW_027142045.1 coordinate 743,978, forward strand.
AAAGGAATACACAATTATTGGGAAAATGCTGAGAAGTGTGGAGGAAGTAAAGGACCTTGGAGTCAATGTCCACAGATCCCTGAAAATAGCAGGACAAGTCAATAAGGTGGTGAAGAAGGCATATGGAATCCTTTCCCTTATTAGCCAAGGTACAGAATCTAAGAGCAGGGAGGTTATGCTGGAACTGAATAAATCATTGGTTAGACCACTACTTGAGTACTGTGTTCAGTTCTGGTAACCACATTACAGAAAGGATGTAATTGTACTAGAGAGGGTACATAGTAGATTTACGAGGATGTTGCCAGAACTGAAATAATGCAGCTATGAGTAAAGCGTTGATAAGCTGGGGTTGTTCTCCTTGGATCAGAGAAGGCTGAGGGGAGATCTGATTGAAATGTACAAAATTGTGAGTGGCCTGGATAGAGTGGGGGTGAAGAGTCTATTCACCTAAGCAGAGAGGTCAGTGATTGGTAGAAAGATCAGAGGGGAGATGAGGAAAAACTTGTACAACAAAAATACAAAATTGGCTCAGTGGTGGGAAACAAAGGGTAATTGTTGTCGGGCATTTTAGTGACTGGAGCACTGTTTCCAGCGGTGTTCTACGGGGCTCAGTACTGGGTCCCCTGCTTTCAGTGACGGTCTGGAACCCACTGCCTCAAAGGATGTTTGAGGCAGAAACCCTCTACTCATTCAAAAGATGTCTGAATGGGCACCTCAAGTGTTATAATCTGTAGCGCTTTGGATCAAATGCTGGAAGGTGGGATTCGAATAGGTGGATCATTTTTCGGCTGGTACAGACACTATGGGCCAAGTGGCCTCTTTCTGTCCCTTAAGGTTTCTACGAGTCTATGATTCTAGAACATGAAACACGCTATCCTCATTAACACTCACAGTTATATCAACAAACCCTATCAAGATTATCAGAAATGATTTTCCATTAACCTATCCGTGCTGCTTGTCATTTATTATCCCATGATTTTACAAGCAAGATATATTTTTATATCAGGCTGTTGCTTGACTAGTCCGTGGGGCAGCTCTCCCAACTTTGGCACAAGCCCCCAGAAGTAAGTAAGGACTTTGCAGTGTCGACAGGGCTGTGTTTGCCGGTGTCGTTTCCGGTGCTTCGGTCGATGCAGTGTAGTCCATCCGGTTTTAATCCTCTTTATTGACTTCGTAGTGGTTTGATGCAACTGAGTGGCTTGCTACCCCATTTCAGAAGGCATGTAAAAGCCAACCACATTGAGTTGGTCTGGAGTCACATGTAGGCCACCAGGTAAGGGCAACAGATTTCCTTCCAAAAAGAACATTCGTGAGCCTTTTGGGTCACTGGAGAGTTTCCAAATTCGATCACTCGCATATCGAAGGATGCCTGAAAGATTCTGGCCAGTGCCTCTGCTTTTTCCACCATAGCTTCCCTCAACAGGCCTCATGCATCCATTCCAGACCAGGTAAATGTTCAACTTTGCTATTGTACAAAAAGTATTGAATTGAAAGGGGTTAACAAAACCTGTTTGTTCAGTGACTGTAATTAATGTCAGTCTCCATGGACCCGAATTGTGTCACTGGAGTGTTTCCAACTTCTATAAATAAGGGGCTCCTTTCAATGTGTTATTCCATGGTATCAGCGGGAGCATCACCTTACGGCACTAACAGAGATCAGCGGCTTCAGACAGAGGGAGAGGATAGATCAGAATCCGAGAACAATAGATTGGAATGTTACAACAATGGGTCAGAATCTGAGAACAATAGACTGGAATGTTACAACAATGGATCAGAATCTGAGAACAATAGATTGGAATGTTACAACAATGGATCAGAATCTGAGAACAATAGATTGGAATGTTACAACAATGGATCAGAATCTGAGAACAATAGATTGGAATGTTACAACAATGGATCAGAATCCGAGAACAATAGATTGGAATGTTACAACAATGGGCAGCAGGAGTTTATCCTCTTTGTTTGGCCTGGTTACTGCAGATTATTATTGGATGACATTAGAATTGCGGATCTATTATGCTCTGAGGATGATTCAATGTATGTACTATCCCATCCTCGCTATTATTGGTGTCCCTGGTAAGTCTCTGCATCCAACTATTCGATTCATAAATCATATTTCACTGATTTACTGTTCTTGTCATTTAAATCCTGAGAAGACAGAAGCCATTTGCTTCAGTTTCTGTCACAAACTCTATTCCCTATCCAGCATCTACATCCCCCTCGCTGGCCGTTGCCTGAGACTGAACCAGGAAGTTTACAACCTCTGATATCTATTTATTCCTGAGCTGAGTTCATTCCAATATTCTCTCCATCCCCAGCCCTGCCTGTTGTCACGGCCAGGTAGGGAGGGGGAACATTCGCTCCTCTTGTCCTTCCTCTTATTTGACCACAACACTGTTTGTTCTTTTTAAACAGTGAATGTGCTAACCATCTCAGTGAGTATTTTACCTTTTACCATTGGTGTGATGGTGAAGGAACTGATCGGACAGGTTCTCTTGAATTTAAACACGAAAGAGATGAGTTTATTATACTTAACAATATAATCCCGATCTGAATAAAATCATAAAAAATACACCACACATTAACGCACACACCCACACAAGAATCATACACAAATAGATTACAGAGTGAGAAGTAAATTTTTGTGTAGATTGGAGTCCAGAATAAATATAAAAATAAAATACTCATTCTGTGACGTTGGACGATTCGGAGGTCGTCTGGCCGAAGTTGTATTCTTGAAGTCTTTGGCTGTTGGAAGTGTCCTTTGTGGCTGGCCCACATGGCTCAGGGATTTCTGGGAGGAAGACTTGGAGCTGCCTTCCTTTCCCTGATGTCTCTGCTTGTATCAATCTGTAGGCTTGGAGGGCCCACAGTCGCATGTGGTTTTCTAACTTGTGATGTTATCTGGAGAGAGAGACGGAGAGAGGGAGATGGAGACACAGCCCTTCAGCTTCTCCACAGTTTGAATCACTGACTTTTCTGTCTTTGTCCAGGGGAAGCTCCCAGCTTTCACAGAGATGGGCAGAGGGTCTCATGACTGCCTCACTGTATTCTCTGGACCCTATAATGAGATTCAAGGTTAGAAACTTCTATCTCCCCAGGGTTCAGGAAACCAGTATTCACACTTGGAGGTGTTTGCTCTTTCAAAGTCAACGTGTCAGGAGGGCCCTGTATGCCGTGTTAATGAATGTAATGTTCGGTAATTCAATCACTGGAGCAAGCCAATGATTTGAGTCCAGGCTCATCAGACATGTTGGAGGCCTTGGAATGTGAAAAGGTGTTTCAGATCCCAATTGCGGTGGCCATGTTGGCTGCCAGTTTTATCAAGGTTAACTGTAGGATTTTTTTCCACTAAACGTTAAGTGTAAGTTTCTAATCGATGAATTAAATTCCTCATTTGACATATTGTGTTATCTTGACACCGCTGCAGCACTCGGGAAAGACATGTAATAATAGGAACATTTCATTACAGAATTGTGGGAAGAAATAGAAGGAAACACACATGCATTCTCAATAATCACTTCTCAAATTCACTCAATAACCGTAGAATTACTGCAGCTGACATTGTCTGTTGCAGTTATACTGATTTAATGTTTTGGAGTTTTGTCTGGGATGATTATGTGTTGGGTTCTACCCTGGACATTGCATCAGCGATTGAATTGTTTTTTTTTCCTCTCCTGCAATGAAGCTTTAGCTATTCAGGTTCCTGCACCTTGATAATCTTTCTCCCTAAACCGACAGTGTGCAATAAATTGTGTCTTTAACCCCTGTGAGGTGTCTGGGATTTCCTTTGGGCCTTTGTTCTTGCTGAGTTCTGCTTTGAAATTGTTAGGTTTGATTAGCTTTGGGTTTGGGACCTGATCATTGTGTTCTTTAGTGGGTAGATCCACATTGACCTTACTTTTAGCTTTGTGGTGAGGTACACAAGTGCTGTTTACTTTAGGGGACGTTCCCTTCACTTTTCTCTTTACTATGGGGAGGATATTTTCCCTAATCTGGACTATGTCCTGTGGGACATTACTGCTCGTAATTGTCTGTCCAGCTTTGACTGCACTCTCCTGCGGCACTTCGACTACATGAGGCATCTTCCTCACCATTGGCATGCATTTGTGGGAACTGTCCTTGGCCTTGCAGCTTTCTGCAAATGCTATTATCAGCCTTTTTAGGGTGCCTCTTTGACCTGCATTTAAAGAGGAGGGCGTGTGGTCTAATTTATCAAACATTTCAGGGTTGGCTATTCGGAGAGTAGGGGATTCTAGTTGGGAATCCTCCTGGCCCTCCTCTAACCTGTCCTCACTGTCCTTTTCAATCCTCCCATTCTGACTGTCTGACAGATCTGTACTTGTCTGTAACCTCCCCACCCGCCCCCGCTCCCCCGCACCCCACAACCTTTACTTTTTTTCTTTTGTCTGGATGTCAATTAAATAATTTACCCGCTATTCGATGTGGACCACTGAACCGGGCTTTCAGGGGTTCACCCTGCATTGGGAGTAGTAACAACACCTGGTCTCTGTCCTGAAATTTTCTAACCTTGGCCTGTTTGCCTGATTACATTTTCATAGCTGCCTGGGAGGTCTTTAGGTGTTCCTGAGCCATTGCGCAGACTCTCGTGAGCCGATCCCCGAGCATGGAAATGTGGTCCAACATGGAAGACACATCCCTGTGTCTCAAAAACCGCTCCTTGATTAGTTTAAGAAGAACTCTCACCCCATGTCCATGAAATAATTCAAAGAGACTAAAGCCAGTGGAATCATTGGATAAGTCCCTGGTAACCACCAGGAGAAATCCCATCCCTTTGTCCCAGTCATGGAGTTATTCATAGCAGTACGGCCTGATCATTGTCTTGAGGGCCTGGTGAGACCGCTACAATGCCCCTTGTGACTGTGGGTGGTAGGCTGATGACTTTAGCTGGGTTATGTCCAGATTACCCATGAACTTTTCAAAAATACTGGACATAAAATGTGTGCCCTGGTCCATCTTGATCTCAGCAGGCAGCCCATATCGGGTAAAGAATTGGGTTAGCCCCTCCACAACTACCTTGGCAGAGATAGTTCTTCAGGAGAATGGCCTCTGGGAATCGGGTCACCACATCCATCACGGTGAGAAAATACTGGTTTTCACTTGTTTTTCACTTGTTTTCAGCAGGTGTCCCACACAATCCACCAGCACTGTGCTGAAGGGTTCCCAAAGAGCAGCTATGGGAATTAGGGTGCAGGTTGTATTGCAGGTTGGGGCTTCCCCACAATCTGGCACATGTGACCAGTTTTACAGAACTCCACCACATCTTTGTGGAGTTGTGCCCAGTCAAAATGCTGTCGTATGCGGGCTTCGATTTTTCATACACTGCCATGTCGATTCATTGGAATCTCGTGGGGTTCATTCTTAATAGTTCTTTAAGGGACCTCAGCAGTACCATTATCTGATGAACCAATGTCCACTCTTCATCCGCAGGTCTGTGAGGAGGTCTGCACTTCCTCATCAGCACCTCATCCTTTAAATAGTAGCACTCTGCAACTCAAATAAAAGCAAAATACTGCGGATGCTGGAAATCTGAAACTAAAACAAGAAATGCTGGTATCACTCAGCAGGTCTGGCAGCATCTGCGGAAAGAGAAGCAGAGTTAACGTTTTGGGTCAGTGTCCCTTCTTCGGAACTCCGCAACTCGGCACTCTGCAACTCAATCTGCTTCAGTTTTGGTTTGGACAGACTGTGCTATATAGTTAATACTGGGTCAGGTTGTTGAGTCTCAACTAATGAAGATCTGTTGAACAAATCCTTTTGGTCCTCTAACTTCCCAAAGATGGTTTTATGCAACCAGACAGTAGGATCATCCGTCTGCAGTGTCAGTTCAGGAGATTGGCCATGGACTGAGTTACCATATAATCAGGGAGAATGCCAGTGACCTTCTCCTGTAACTGCTCTCTCTCCCATACCTATTGTGGTCTCTCTGGCACTACTAGGGAAGCTGCCACCTTGTCCCCTGTCACATCATTACCCAGGAGCAGGTCGACCCATCAACTGGTAAACTAGGTACAATCCCCATGGTGACCATTCCTGAAACTGAGTCACTCACCAAGAGCAGCCGATATAAAGGTATGGACATTTACAGTCTTCCAAAACCAGTCACTAACACTCTCGCATTCACTGCATGCTCGGAGAAAGGTGATACCTTTTCCCAGCATCAGGGATTGGGTGGCCCCTGTATCCCTCAGTATGACTATGGGCTTACTTGCCTCAGTCGAGGGGGATGGGGTCACTTTTCCTATGGATACAAATTCTTGGTAACTCTCAGGGATTTTGCTAAGTTTTCCTGCACTCTTTGCGGTAGATTTACTGGCTCTGACTGCCACAGTTAAAGGCACAGCCTGATCTGCTGTGCTTTCCATTCGGGCACCTTTTCCTGCACTGATCTGGTGGACCCTGATTAATCCTACAGGTTTTCCCCGTCACTTCCATCATTCAACTGTATAATTAGTGTAAACACACAGATCTTCGGCCGTTACTCCTGCTCTCAGTACCGTCCTATTTAGCCTGAGGAGGCCCCCTCTGTGTCCAGCTTTTCCTTCTTGCTCATGTCTGTTCGGACTCCAATTACCCTTCTGTCTTTTCACCTCGAGTCTTTGGGGTGACTAGGGAAGGTCTTCCCTTTGGGGTAAGGCCTTATGTACAAGGGAAAATTCATCAGTTAGCATTGCAACCTGCCTGGCTCCTTGAACCTTTTGTTCCTCTATCTGGGTTTTAATAGAAGGAGGAGCGAGTTTTCGAACTCCTCGAGAAGGATCACCACTCTGAGATTTATATATGTGGGCTGTATCTTGAGTGTTTGTATCCACAGGTCAAAAGTAAACACCAAAACAGACTGTACAATCTTCTATAGATACTTTTAAAGGTAACGTTTAGCTAAGACAAATGTGGGTCCATTACAGGCAGAGTCAGGAGAATGTATAATGGGGAATAGAGAAATGACAGAGAACTTAATTGATTATTTTGTGTCTGTCTTCACTGAGGAAGATACAAGAAATCTCCCAGAATTAGAGATCCAAGGGATTGGGAGAATGAGGAATTGAAAGAAATTAGTATTCGTAAGAAGTTTGTATTGGAGACATTAATAGGACTGTTGTTTGTCAGTTACCCAGGATCTGAAAGTTTATATCCCAGAGTGTTGCCGGAAGTAGCAATGGAGATTGTTCATGTTTTGGTGATCATCCTGAAAAATTCTATCAATTCTGGAACGCTTCCTGCAGATTGGAAGGTAGCAAATGTCATCCCACTATTTAGGAAGTGAGGGAAAGAGAAAAGTGGGAACTACAGACCTGTTAGCCTTACATCAGTACTAGGGAACATGCTAGAATCTATTTTAGAGTATGCGATAAATGGATCTGATTGGGCAGAGGCTATATGGATTTATGAATGGGAATTCATGCTTGATGAACATGTTGGAGTTTTTTTTAGGATGTTACTATCAGTATAGGAAAGGGGAGCCGGTGGACTTTTAGAAGGCTTTTGATAAAGTGCCCAACAGGAGGTTGGTAAGCAAAATTAAAGAACATGGGATAGAAGGTAATGTACTGACATGCAATAAGGATTGGTTAACAGGCAGGAAACAGAGAATAGGAATAAACGGGATATTCTTGCATTGGCAGGCTGTGAAAACTGGAGTACCGCAGGGATGAGTACTTGGGCCCCAGCTCTTCACAATATATAACAATGATTTGGGTATGGGGACCAACGTAATATTTTCAACTTTGCAGATGACACAAAACTAGGTGGGAATGTGTGTTGTGAGGAATATGCAAAGCGGCTTCAAGGGATTTGGACAGACTGAGCGGGCAAGAATGTGGCAGATGGAATATAATGTGGAAAAATGTGAGGTTAGCCACTTTGATAGAATGAATAGATGTGCAGAGTATTTTTTTTAAATGGTGAGAGATTAGAAAGTGCAGATGCACAAAGGGACCTGGGTGTCCTCATCAATAGGTCGCTGAAAGCGAACATGAAGGTGCAGCACGCACTTAGGAAGGCTAATGGTATGTCAGCATTTATCACAAGACCATTTGTTTACAGGAGTAGTGAAGTCTTGCTGCAATTGTATAGAACATTGGTTAGACTGCACTTGGAGTACTGTGTGCAGTAAGGTCCCCTTACCTGAGGCAGGATGTTATGACCACAGAGGGAGTGCAAAGAAGGGTCACCAGACTTGTTCCCGGGCTGGTGGGACTGTCCTATGAAGAGAGATTGTGGAAACTGGACATGTATTCTCTCGGTTTTCGAAGAATGAGAGGTGATCTCATTGAATCCTACAAAATACTTAAAGGGATAGACAGGGTAGATGAAGCTAACATGTATCCCCTGGTTGGAGAGTGCAGAACAAGCAGACACAATTTCAAAATAAGAGATGCGCTTTGAAATGTCCCAGCAAGCCCTTCCGTTATCCCTAACCGCTACAAAGTCTATGCTAAGGAATGAAACCAGACAGACCACCCGGCATCAACCGAGGCACCGGAAACGACAACGGCAAACACAGCCCTGTCGACCCTGAAAAGTCCTCCTTACTAACATCTGGGGGCTTGTGCCAAAGTTGGGAGAGCTGTCTTATCGACTAGTCAAGCAACAGCCTGACAGAGTCATTCTCATGGAATCATACCTTCCACACAATGTCCCAGACACTGCCATCACCATCCCCGGGTACGTCCTGTCCCACCGGCAGGACAGACCCAGCAGAGGTGGTGGCACAGTTGTATACAGTAGGGATGGAGTTGCCCTGGGAATCCGCAAATTCGACTCCAGACTCCATGAAGTCTCATGACATCAGGTCAAACATGGGCAAGGTAACATCCTACTGATTATCACCCACCGCACTCCCTCAGCTGATGAGTCAGTAGTCCTGCCTGTTGAACACCACTTGGAGGAAACTCTGAGGGTGGCAAGGGCACAAAATGTACTCTGGTTGGGGGACTTCAATGTCCATCACCAAGAGTGGCTCGGCAGCACCACTACGTACCGAGCTCTCCGAGTCCTAAAGGACATAGCTGCAAGACTGGGTCTGCGGCTGGTGGTGGGGGAACCAACACGAGGGAAGAACATATTGACCTCATCCTCACCAATCTGCCTGCCGCAGAAGCATCTGTCCATGACAGTATTGGTAGAAGTGACCACCGCACAGTCCTTGTGGAGACGAAGTCCCGCCTGCACATTGAGGATACCGTCAATCGTGTTGTGTGGCACTATCACCGTGCTGAATGGGATAGATTTCGAACAGATCTAGCAATGCAAAACTGGGCATACATCAGGCGCTGTGGACCATCAGCAGCAGCAGAATTGTACTCAACCACAATCTGTAACCTCATGGCCCAGCATATCCCCCACTCTACCATTACCGTCAAGCCAGGAGACCAACCTTGGTTCAGTGAAGAGTGCAGGAGGGCATGCCAGGAGCAGCACCAGGCATACCTCAAAATGAGGTGTCAACCTGGTGAAGCTACAACACAGGTCTACTTGCATGCCAAAATGCATCAGCAGCATGAGATAGACAGAGCAAAGCGATCTCATAATCAACGGATCAGATCGAAGCTCTGCAGTCCTGCCACATCCAGTCGAGAATGGTGGTGGACAATTAAACAACTCACTGGAGGAGGTGGCTCCACAAATATCCCCATCCTCATTGATGGGGGATCCCAGCACATCAGTGTGAAAGATAAGGCTGAAGCATTTGCAACAACCTTCAGCCAGAAGTGCCAAGTTGATGATCCATCTCGGCCTCCTCCTGAACTCCCCAGCCTCACAGATGCCAAACTTCAGCCAATTCGATTCACACTGCGTGATGTAAAGAAACGACTGAAGGCATCGGATACTGCAAAAGCTATGGGCCCTGACAATATTCCGGCAATAGTACTGAAGACCTGTGCTCCAGAACTTGCCACGCCCCGAGCCAAGCTGTTCCAGTGCAGCAACAACACTGGCATCTACCCTGCAATGTGGAAAATTGCCCAGGTATGTCCTGTACACAAAAGGCAGGACAAGTCCAACCCGGCCAATTACCGCCCTATCAGCCTCCTCTCAATCATCAGTAAAGTGATGGAAGGTGTCATCAACAGTGCCATCAAGCAGCACTTGCTTAGCAACAACTTATCAGTGACGCTCAGTTTGGGTTCCACCAGGGCCACTCAGCTCCTGACCTCATTACAGCTTTGGTTCAAACATGGACAAAAGAGTAGAACTCAAGAGGTGAGGTGAGAGTGACTCTAGGGCAGCATTTGGCAGAGTATGGCATCAAGGAGCCCTGGTAAAACTGAGGTCAATGGGAATCAGGGGAAACTTCTCCGCTGGCTGGAGTCATACCTAGTGCAAAGCAAGATGGTTGTGGTTGTTGGAGGTCATTCATCTGATCTCCAAGACATCACTGCAGGAGTTCCTCAGTGTAGTGTCCTCGGCCCAACCATCTTCAGCTGCTTCATCAATGACCTTCCTTCAATCATAAGGTCAGAAGTGGGGATGTTCGCTGATGATTGTATAATGTTCAGCAACATTCGTGACTCCTCAGATACTGAAGCAGTCTGTGTAGATATGCAGCAAGACCTGGACAATATCCAGGCTTGGGCTGATAAGTGGCAAGTCACATTCGCGCCACATAAGTGCCAGGCAATGGCTATCTCCAAAAAGAGAGAATCTAACCATCTCCCCTTGACATTCAACGGCATTACCATCGCTGAATCCCCCACTATCAACGTCCTAGGGGTTACCATTGACCAGAAATTGAACTGGAGTAGCCATATAAATACCGTGGCTACAAGAGCAGGTCAAAGGCTCGGAATCCCGAGGCGAGTAACTCACCTCCTGACTCCCCAATGCCAGTCCACCATCTACAAGGCACAAGTCAGGAGTGTGATGGAATACTCTCCACTTGCCTGGATGGGTGCAGCTCCAACAATACGCAAGATGTTCGACACCATCCAGAACAAAGTAGCCCGCTTGACTGGCACGTCATCCACAAACATTCACTCCATTCACCACCAACGCCAAGTGGCAGCAGTGTGTACCATCTACAAGATGCACTGCAGCAATGCACCAAGGCTCCTTCGACAGCACCTTCCAAACACGCGACCTCTACCAACTAGAAGGACAAGGGCAGCAAATACATGGGAACATCACCACCTGCAAGTTCCTCTCCAAGTCACGCACCATCCTGACTTAGAGCTGTATCGCCGTTCCTTCACTGTCGCTGGGTCAAAATCCTGGAAGATCCTTCCTAACAGCACTGTGGGTGTACCTACGCCACATGGGCTGGCGTGGTTCAAGAAGGCAGTTCACCACCACCTTCCCAAGAGCAATTAGGGATGGGCAAAAAATGTTGGCCTGGTCAGCGACCCAACATCCCATGAATGAATAAAAGAAAATCACTACAGAAGAAGTACTGAACAAACTATTGGGATTGAAGGCAGACAAATCCCCAGAGCCTGATGGCCTACATCCTTGGATCTTAAAGGATATGGCAGCGGAGATAGTGGATCCATTGGTTACAATATTCCAAAATTCCCTGGATGCAGGAAAGGTTCCAGTGGATTGGAAAAAAAACAGTATAACACCCTTATTCAAAAAGGGAGGGAGACAGAAAGTAGGAAATACTAGTCCAATTAGTTTAACATCTATTGTTGGGAAATTGTTAGAATCCACTGTTAAGGAAGTAATAACAGGACTTTAAGAAACTCAAAACGCAACCCATCAGAGTCAGCATGGTTTTATGAAGGGTAAATCCTATTTGACGAATTTGCTAGAGTGCTTCGAAGCTTTGACAAGAAATGTGGAAAATGGGGATCCTGCAGATGTAGTATATCTGGACTTCCAGAAGGCATTTGATAAGGTGCCACACGAAAGGTTAATACACAAGGTAAGGTCACATGGGATTAGGGGCAATTTATTAGCTTGGATAGAGGATTGGCGAAGCAACAGAAAACCGAGAGTCGGGATTAATGGATCTTTTTCTGGTTGGCAAGATGTATTACTGGGGTGTCAGAAGGTTCGTCCTTGGGCCCCAACTATTTACAATCTATATTAATGACTTGGATGAAGGGATAGAAGGTACTATAGCCACATTTGAAGATGACACTAAAATAGATTGGATAGTAAGTTGCAATAAATACATAAGAAATTTACAAATTGAAATGGATAGATTAGGTGAATGGGCCAAAATTTGGCAGATGGAGTTTAACGTGGTTAAGTGTGAGGTTATCAATATTGGTCAGAAAAATAGAAAGGTAAATTATTATCTAAATGGAGAGAAACTTCAGAGTACTTCGGTGCTGAGGGATCTGGGTGTCCTCGTGCATGAATCACAGAAAGCCTGTTTGCAGGTACAGCAGGTGAAAAGGAAGGCAAATGGAATTTTGGCATTTATTGCTAAAGGAATATAATATAAAAGTAGGGAAGTGTTGCTGCAACTGTACAAGGCATTAATGAGACCGCACCTGGAGTACTGCGTATAGTTTTAGTCTCCTTACTTGAGGATCGATGTAGTTGCATTGGAGGCAGTTCATAGGAGGGTCACTAGATTGATTCCAGGGATGAGGGGTTTTTCTTATGGAGAGAGATTGAGCAGTTTATGCATTTACTCTCCAGAGTTTAGAACAATAAGAGGAAATCTAATAGAGGTATATACGATGATTAAGGGATTGATAAAGTAGACGGAGAGAAGATGTTTCCTCTTGTGGGGCAATCTAGAACGAGAGGTCATAGTTTTAAGATAAGGCGTACCAGATTTAAAACAGATATGAAGAGAAATTTCTTCTCTCAATCAGTCGTAAGTCTGTGGAATTCACTACTCCAGAGTGTGGTGGATGCCGGGACATTAAGTAACCTTAAGGAGGAGATAGACAGATTTTTAATTAGAAATGGGTTGAAGGGTGATGGAGAATTGGCAGAAAAGTGGTGTTGAGGCCGAGATGAGATCAGCAATGATCGTATTGAATGGTGGGGCAGGCTGGAGGGGTGGAATTGCCTACTCCTGCTCCTAGTTTCTATGTTCTTATGTGGATCTGTCCAGGAAAGAGCGGGTGACATATCTATTATCTCTCTCTATGTTGTCTGTTGATGTATCTGCTGTGTGACGGAGGCCATCTATGTCGGGTGAGTTGAATTATACTGTCTGCTACCTCAGCAGGGAGATGCAGGATGAGAGGTTCCGTGGCTTTGTCAGGATAGCGGGATTCCTGATGGTGTAGATGTCTCTGCGGGATCCCCATGTCAACGGGGAGAGGGACAAGAACTGAAATAACTCTCACTCTATTAATGTACAGTTGGTGTGTGAGCATGCCCAGAACATCATGTTGGTGAATGTCCACTATCCTGGCAGCAGCCACCATACCTTCATTCTGAAGCAGTCAGCTGGTGCCAACACTTCGGGCCTCCATGCAGAACCAGAATGTGGCTCATGACCTCCAAACTCTGGACACTCCCCTCCGCCACACAAAACCACCAGATGAAGCCATGCTTCTGATGTCTGAACCGCTCGGGGGGAGCCCTCCAGTACACACTGGAGCAGGTGTCCAAATTCATGGTGTTCTGCTGCACCCTTCATATCATCACCATCATGAGGACACAGGCATTGGCACCAGGAATATGGAGGCCAACTCAGAAGGAGGAGGAGGTAAGGAGGATATTTCCTAGATGCCTTCGACCCGGAAAGGCTGTTGGGGAGTGTTTGCTATGACTCCAGCTCTCATCGGACAACTTCCCTTTCCCACCATGGATTCCCTATTCTCCACCATTACACCCATCTGAGACGCCCCATCACAGTGACCCCTCGGTCACCATCCTGCAATAAAAAACACCAACAAGAACCTTTTCATTAACATCGTCATCCAACAACACATCCAATTATACAAACAAAACTGAATTATTCACCCTTGTGTATTCACTTAGTGCCTGTCTGATGGATTACCTCATCTTGCCTAGTTCTCCTACATAGTGTTTCCCCAGTGGCTGCAGCATGGCTGGTGGAAGGCTGTTGACTTTCACTGAGGGAGTCTGTAGATGGCCTTGCAGGACCTCCTCGAGCAGCTCTGGGTTTGAGGACTCAGATTCAGACTGCACAACATCGACATGGGCAGCAGCTCCAGCAATGTTCACATCTGAGTCCTGTGTATTATAACTCGTTCGTGACCTCGCCCTCCGGTGACCTGACACATAAACTATCCCTTACCCGTGGCCTGGCTGCAGCTCACTCGTGCTCGGTGACTCACCCCGTGCTGATTCCGACTCTATACCACCCTCTAAGGTACACACAGTGGAAGTATTTGATCTGGTGACTGTGAGTATCAGACGGAGTGATGGGGAATCACCATCAGTGCTGTGCTGCTGCTCTCTCTCAGTCTCCTGGAGCTGCTGTGACTGGGAAGCTGGCAGTTTTGGGGTGTCATTGGAAAGTATAAAATACGAAGGGGAGGATTGGATGAGGGATTGGGGGTGGTGGAAAGAAGGACGTCCATGGTCTCACCATCTCAAGCTTATACATCATCATTTATGACGTTTACCAGTTCTGATGAAGGGTCACAGATCTGAAACATTAACAGTGTTTCTCTCTACACCGATGCTGCCAGACCAGCTGAGTATTTCCAGCACTTTCTGTTCTCTACCCTTAGCTCTGGAATTCTCTTCCAAAACCCTAAATACAGTAAGTTGCACAGAGTCCAGTTTTAGGGACTACTACTTGTACAGAGTACTAAACACAATACAGTTAATGAGTGACTGAATTTTAAGAGATCGAAGAGTTGATCTCCTTCCAAAAGTTAGTTAACTATTGCATTTAGCATTACACTTGATTTTAAGCTGAACATGTAGTTTCTTTTACAGTCTGTTTGTGACAGCTCGACAGTTCATTGATTCTCATGGAATAGGAGGGTCAGTGTCAGTTTGGATAAAAAAACAAACTGGCTTAATGAGAGAAAACAGTGAGTTGTGGTAAACAGTTGCTTTTTTCAGACTGGAGGAAGGTAGACAGTGGTGTTTCCCCAAGGGGCAGTGATTGGACCACTGATACTTTTCTGATATATATAAATAATTTGGATATTGGAACACAGAACACTCAGATCGAGGGAGCTTCTGCTCATATCCACCATTCCCAGTTCCTGCTTTAGAGCCATAGACTCAACGGCTGTAAGGAGCCTCTGTGTGGTTGTGGTGGTGACATCTCTCTCACTGTCAGTGACTGTGGTTAGTTGCTCACTGACCCCATCTATATCACTCTTGTTCTTAGACTGGTCTGCAGTTTAGGCCCAGGTGACCACACACCCTGGTAATTTCCAGTTATCTTGTCATCCTTTTATGGAGGAGGTTGAGCAGAGACTGTGAGGCTCACAAATATGTTGTCCTAAGAAGAACCGGGATATCTGGATTTGTGTTTGGAGACAGCAGCCACCACTGCCCACTGATGTCTGACTTTGTCTGAAGCTGTCAGATTTTATCTCAACACAGGGTATGGTCAGCTTCAGGGGAGGCAGAGCTTTAACACGGGTCTAATTCCCTCATAGCCCCTCCTCACTTCTTCTAACTCCTCACCTAGTCTGGGAGGGTCTGCCTGTAACTCAGTGTTTTGGTCCAGTATTTGTTATAATTTTCTCTGTGGATAATATACTCCATCATGTGGCTCCTGATCCCAGAGTAACTGATTGTACAGGATGCCAATGTTCTCCTACCAACCTGAATTTTCCTTCTGTAAATTGTCCACCGCTTCCTTCAATTTTTTGTGTCTTTTATTTAACCGTCAGGTGCAGAGATGTGCCCCATTAACCAACTTGTCGCAACCCTTTTTTATCTTAAATTTGTATTTCTGGACATCCACAGATATTCTATTGAGAATTAAATCGAAATCCCCATCATTCTCTTTGGTCTCCTTATCTCGAGAGACGATGGATACGCGCCTGGAGGTGGTCAGTGGTTTGTGAAGCAGCGCGTGGAGTGGCTATAAAGGCCAATTCTAGAGTGACAGGCTCTTCCACAGGTGCTGCAGAGAAATTTGTTTATCGGGGCTGTTACACAGTTGGCTCTCCCCTTGCGCCTCTGTCTTTTTTCCTGCCAACTACTAAGTCTCTTCGACTCGCCACATTTTAGCCCCGTCTTTATGGCTGCCTGCCAGCTCTGAAAAGTGCTGGCAACTGACTCCCACGACTTGTGATCAATGTCACAGGATTTCATGTCGCGTTTGCAGATGTCTTTATAACGGAGACATGGATGGCCGGTGGGTCTGATACCAGTGGCGAGCTCGCTGTACAATGTGTCTTTGGGGATCCTGCCATCTTCCATGCGGCTCACATGGCCAAGCCATCTCAAGCGCCGCTGACTCAGTAGTGTGTATAAGCTGGGGATGTTGGCCGCCTCAAGGACTTCTGTGTTGGAGATACGGTCCTGCCACCTGATGCCAAGTATTCTCCGGAGGCAGCGAAGATGGAATGAATTGAGACATCGCTCTTGGCTGACATACGTTGTCCAGGCCTCGCTGCCACAGAGCAAGGTACTGAGGACACAGACCTGATACACTCGGACTTTTGTGTTCCGTGTCAGTGCGCCATTTTCCCACAATCTCTTAGCCAGTTTGGACATAGCAGTGGAAGCCTTTCCCATGCGCTTGTTGATTTCTGCATCGACAGACAGGTTACTGGTGATAGTTGAGCCTAGGTAGGTGAACTCTTGAACCACTTCCAGAGCGTGGTCGCCAATATTGATGGATGGAACATTTCTGACGTCCTGCCCCATGATGTACGTTTTCTTGAGGCTGATGGTTGGGCCAAATTCATTGCAGGCAGCCGCAAACCTGTCGATGAGACTCTGCAGGCACTCTTCAGTGTGAGATGTTAAAGCAGCATCGTCAGCAAAGAGCAGTTCCCTGATGAGGACTTTCCGGACTTTGGACTTCGCTCTTAGACGGGCAAGGTTGAACAACCTGCCCCCTCATCTTGTGTGGAGGAAAGTTACTTCTTAAGAGGACTTGAACGCATGTGAAAGCAGCAGGGAGAAGAAAATCCCAAGAAGAGTGGGTGCGAGAACACAGCCCTGTTTCACACCACTCAGGATAGTAAAGGGCTCTGATGAAGAGCCACCATGTTGAATTGTGCCTTTCATATTGTCATGGCACGAGGTGATGATACTTAGTAGCTTTGGTGGGCATCCAATCTTTTCTTGCCGTCTGAAGAGACATCATACTGCTCGATAATCCTTAGGATGTCCGTCTCCCCAGGTGTGCCTGTATTGTTCCCCGCCAGGTTACCAATTGACGATTTCCTGTGATCTGCTAATGACATTGTATTCCTGGTTTTACTTATTCAAACTCTCTTAAAGCTCCCGCCCCCCACCCCCGCCGCGGCCACCCCACTCTTAGTGATGAGCACAACAGAGCTCCACCTCTCTGTCTCTCTGCCTCTCCACTAACTTTCCTTATTTAAGATACTCTTTCACCAAGCTGTTGGTCATCTGACCCAATATCTCCATATATGGCTGGGTGTCATACGTACAACCCTCTAGTCCCTTGTCGCCACTCTCATATCCAAGGAGGATTGGAAGATTCTGGCCAGTGCCTCTGCTGTTTCCACCATTCCTTCCCTCAGCAAGTCTTATGCATCCCATCCAGACCGGGTACATATTCTACTTTATTGTGGTACAAAAGGTGTTGGATTGAAAGGGGTTAATTGAACCTGTTTGTTCAGTGACTGTAATTAATGTCGTTCTCTATGGACCTTAATTGTGTCACTGCAGGGTTTCCCTCTTCTATTAATAAGAGGTTCCTTTCAATGTGTAATCCCTGAGTGTCAGCAGCAGCATCACTGCCGGCGGGAACAGGGAAAAGCAGCTCCAGCGAGAGAGAGGGAGAGGATAGATGAGAATCTGAGAATCTGAGAATAATAGATTGGAATGTTACAACCGTAGGTCAGAATCTGAGAACAACAGATTGGAATGTTAGAGCAATGGGTCAGAACAATAGATTGGAATGTTACAACAATGGGTCAGAATCTCGGAACAATAGATTGGAATGTTACAACAATGGGCAGGAGTTTATCCTTTTGGTTTGACTATCTTACTGTGGATTATTCTTGGTTGACATTAGCGGATCGGATCTATTTCACACTGAGGATAACTCAATACATTTATTCTCCCATCCTCGCTGCTATTGGTGTCCCTGGTAAGTCTCTCTATCCAGCTATTACTTCTATGATTAACTGTTTTACTGTTCTTAACAACGAACATAATATCGTCCTTCATGTAAGCCCATTTGCTGCATAAACACTGGTCTGTGCCTTTGTCAAATCTACTATATCAATGCTGTCCTGGTTACCATCCCTGTTACGAACTGCCTTAAACAACAGTCTATCCAAAACTCTGCTATCCATATCCAAAATCGCACAAAGTCTCGTTCACCCAACATCCCTGTGCTCAGTGACCTACATTGTTTTCTGTAGAACAGAGTATACCCGAAGAAATAAATGGGGTGTGCAAGAAAGGTACCACAATAATCATGGGTGACATTAATCTACATTTAGATTGGGCAAATCAGATTGGCAAAGGTCGCCTGGGAAATTAGTTCATAAAGTTTATTCGTGAAAATTCCTCAGAGCAACACGTTCTGGAGCCAACCAGGAGCAGGCTGTTCTGGAACTGGTAATGTGCAGTGAGACAGTATTAATCAAGAACCTCATGGTAAAGGAGCTTCTAGGCGACAATGATCATAACATGATAGAATTTCAACGTTCAGATTGAAGGGAAAACTGTGGTCTAAGAGTGTGTTTTCTTTTAACCCAAATTAAGGTAATTATAAGGATATGAAGGCATATTCAACTAATGTAAACTGGGAAACTAGATTAAAAGTTAGAACAGCCGAGATGCAGTGGCTGACTTTTAAGGAGATACTTAACAACTCTCAGCAAAGGTTTATCTCTGAGAAAGAAAGACTCTTGGAGAAGGTTAAATAGGGAATATAAGGATAATATTAAATTGTAAGAAACACTGTACAAATCTGCAAAGATTAATGGTAGGTGAAAAGCTTGGACAGATTTTAAGAACCAGCAATGAATGACAAAAGAAAATAAGCGTGAAAAAGTACAGTGTGGGAGAAAGCTAGCTGGCAAGATAAACAGAGAGTATGAGTTTCTACAAAATTTAAAACGGAAAAGAGTAACTAAAGTTATTGTTAGTCCTCTCGGGAGTGAGTTTGGGGAATTAATCATAAGAAGCAAGGACATGGAGGAGTGGTTAAACAGATATTTTTTGTCTGCTTTCACTGTAGAAAACTTAGAAAACGTTCCAAAGATACAAAATCAAGAGGCAAAAAGGGAGAGAGGAAATTCAAATAATCACCCTCACCAGGGAACTATTACACCTAAAGTCTGACAGGATCCGCCATCAGTGGTGAACTGAAATTGTTAAATATAGAATTAAACTTAAAGAAAAAGCATATAATTATGCAAAGATGAGTGGCAGGTCAGAAGATTTGACAGATTATAAACAGCAGCAAAGAACAGTTAAAGATTAATAAGGAGGTAAAAATTAGAATACGAGCGAAAACAGACATGAAATAAAAAAGACAGATAGTAAGAGGTTCTAAATATTTAAAGAAGAGTTAACAACGTGAGCGTTGGTCCTATAGAAAGTAAGTCTGGGTAATTAATGATGAATAATAAGGAGATAACAGGTGAATTGAACATGAATTTTGCTTCAGTCTTCACTATGGAGGATACAAGTAACATCCCAGTATTAGCAGTAAGCCAGGAAATGGAAGAGGGGGGGAAGGAACTCAAGAAAATCCCAACAACCAGGGAAGTGGTACTGAGCAAATAGATGGAGCTGCGGGCTGTCAAGTTCCCAGGTCCTGATGGACTTGATTGCAGGGTGTTAAAAGATAGTGGCTAGTGAGATAGTTGATGCATTAGTTTTAATTTTCCAAAATTCTCTAGATTCGGGGAAGGTTCAGTTAGATTGGAAAATAGTGAATGTAACTGCTTTATTCAAAAAGTAAGGGAAACAGAAAGCATGAAACTACAGGCCAGTTAGTTTAACATCTCTCTTAGGTAAAATGTTAGAAGCAATTATTAAAGATGATGTAGCAGGGCTTTTAAAAAGGTCAAGGTAATCCGGCAGAATCAACATGAGTTTGTGAAAGGGAAATCATGTTTAAACAATTTATTGCAGGTCTTTGAAGAAGTAACATGTGCTGTGGATAAGGGGCAATTGATGGATGTAATGTACTTAGATTTTCAGAAGGCCATTAATAAGGTGCCACGTCAAAAGTTATTGCGCAAAATAAAAGCTCATGGTGCAGGGGGAATAATATTGGCATGGATAGAGGATTGACTAGCTAACAGGAAACAGAGAGTAGGCAGAAATGGGCCATTTTCTGCTTGGCAAGATGTGACGAGTGGTCTGCCACAGTAATATGTGCTGGGGTCTCAACTTTTTACACTTTATATAAATGACTTGGATGAAGGGACTGAAGGTATGGTTGCTAAATTTGATGATGATACAACGATAGATAGGAAAGTGACATGTGAAGAAGACATAAGGAGGATGCTGAGGGATATAGATAGGTTAAGTAAGTGGGAAACAAATGGAGTATTATGTGAGAAAATGTGAAATTTTCCATTTTGGCAGGTAGAAAAGAAGCATATCATCTAAATGGTGAGAGATTGCAGAACTCTAAGATAGAGGGGGATCTGGGTACCCTTGTGCATGAATATCAAAAGGTTAGTATGCAGTTTCAGCAAGTTATTAGGAAAGCTAATAGAATGATATCATTTATGGGAAATTGAACATAAAAGTAGGGAGGTTTATGCTACAGTTATACTGGAAATTGGTGAGACAATGTCTGCAGTACTGTGTACAGTATTGGTCTCCTTATTTAAGGAAGGATGTAAATGTATTTGAAGCATTCAGAGAAGGTTGACCAGACTAATACCTTGAATGGGCAGGTTGTCTCAGGAGAAAAGGTTGGAAAGGCTCGGCTTATATCCACTGGATATAAGAGCAAGAGGCGACTTGATTGAAACATATATGATACTGAGGGTTCTTAACAGGGTGGATGTGGAAAGGATGTTTCCCCTTGTGGGAGAATCCAGAACTAAGGGTCACTGTTAAAAAATAAGGGGTCGCCCATTAAAGACAGAGATGAGGAGAATTTTTTTTCTCTGAGGGTCGTGCGTCTTTGAAACTCTTTTCCTCAAAAGGCAGTGGAAACAGTGACTTTGAATATTTTTTAAAGCAGAGGTAGATAGATGCTTGATATGCAAGTGGGTGACTGGTTATTGGGGGTAGGCGGGAATGTGGATTGAGGTTACAATCAAACCAGCTATGATCTTATTGAATGGTGGAGCAGGCTCGAAGGGCCAAGTGGCCTACTCCTGCTCCTAATTGGTATGTTTTATGTTCGTATGACAAGTCCCCAGGATTAGATGGCCTGCATACTCGGGCCTTAAAGTATGTAGCTGCAGAGATAGTGTAGGCATTGATTATAATCTTCCAAAATTCCTTAGATTCTGGATGGATCCCAGCGGATTCGAAAATAGAAAATGTAACACATTTGTTCAAGAAAGGAGGGAAACAAAAAACAGGAATCTATAGGCCAGTTAGCCTAAAATCAGTCATAGGGAATTGCTGGAATCCATTGAAAAGGAGGTTATAGCAGCATACCGAGAAAATCATCACGGGATCAGACAGAATCAACATGGTTTTGTGAAAGGGTAATCATATATAACTAATATATTTAAGCTTTTGAGGAAGTGACAAACAAGGTGAATAAAGGGGCATCTGTAGATGTGGTGCATTTGGATTTCCAAAAGGCACGGGATAGGGGGTAACATATTGGCATGGATAAAGGATTGGTTAGCTAACAGGAAACAGAGACGAGGGACAAATGGGTCTTTTTGCGTTGGAAAACAGTAACTGGTGAAGTACTACAGGGATCAGTGCTGGGGCCTCAACTATTTACAGTCCGTATCAATGACTTGGGTGCAGGGATAGGATGTGTGGTCGCTAAATGTGCCGATGACAGCAAGATGGGAAGGAAAGTAAGTCGTCAAGAGGAGGCAAATAGTTTACAAAGGCATATAAATAGGTTAAGTGAGATCGGCAAAAACCTGGCAGATGGGGTATAATGTGATAAAATGTGACGTTGTCTACTTTGGCAGGAAGAATAAAAAAGCAGTATACTATTTAAATGTAGAAAGCGTGCAGAGCTCGGTGGTACAGAGGGATCTGAGTGTCCTGGTACATAAATCAGAAAGAGTTAGTATACAGGGACAGCAAGTGATTAGAAAGGCAAATGGAATGTTAGTGTTTATTTCAAAGGGAATCGTGTATAAAAGTGGGAAGTTTTACTGCAGCTGCGCAGGGCTTTGGCGAGAATTCATCAGGTGTACTGTGTACAGTTTTAGTCTTCTTATTTGATAAAAATAATATAATTGCATTCGAGGCAGGTAAGGCAACGTTCACTCGAATCATTCAGCGAGTGGAGGGCTGATTTTATGAAGAAAGGTTGAAAAGGTTGTGCTATAGCCATTGTATTATGAAAGAACAAGAGGTGATCAGAGTGAAACATGGAAGATCCTGAGTGGACTTGATCGAGCCGATACCGGGAAGATGTTTCCTCGTGTGGGGAGACTGGAACCATGGGATGCAATATAAAAATAAGAGTTCAGCCATGTTAAGCCATGCTCTTATCGAATGTTGGAGCAGGCTCAAAGAGCCGAATTGGTTACTCGTGTTTCAGAGTCCCATGTTCCTATGTCCAGCAACGCCTCAATGTTAATATTCTCACTCGTGTGATCAATATCTCCATGGCCTCACCCCTCTGTGTCTCTCCCTGACCACACATTTCATCTCTCCAGCTCCAAAGGTGCTGCGGAAGTTTGGATCCATAAAATTGTGTGAACTGCACTGCCAGTCACATCAGCACATTGTACAGGACACCCAGGCTGGCCGGGGTGATAGCGTGGGTGTAACGTGTATGTGTCTGTAACGTGAGGAGGGTCTGAATATGGTGTCAAGCAGATATTCCGACAGCTTTGATGTACGTCTTTGAAACTTGGTCTGTGCATGTCCACTGACCATCTGTGTTAGTCACTCTCAGCTGAACATACATTCAGCAGCACGAGGAACCCCCTCTAGTGTTATTTAAAAGAACCAGGCATCCAGCTTACAGGTGAGGGGCCTTTGACTTACTTCTGCTATTCTAAGGTTAGTGGAGATGCTGTGTACAGTTTTCTGAAGGTTGTGTAGTGAGCTGCTGCAGACATTCAGGGAGGCCAGAGGATTTGGTGACCCAACTCTGGACGAGGTATGGGGACTGTAACATGATCAACAAATGGAGCAGAGGCTGCAGAGAGGGGATGCTCTGTAAAGAGGGAGAAGGAGGGGTATCTGCCCTACCCACCCCAGGTTTTCCAAGAACAAAAAGAGCAGTGGTCCTAATACAAAGCCCTGGGGAACACCACTGTATACTCCCATCGAGTCTGAACAACAACCTTTCACCACTTCACTCTGTTTTCTGTTCTTTAGCCAGTATTAAATATTTGGAAGACTGAAATCATTGCTTTCACTCCCCACTCCAACTTTGTTCCCTTGCTATTGATTCCATTCCTCTCCCTGCCAACAGTTTGAGATTAAGACAGTCTGTTTGCAACCTTGGTGTCACATTTCACCACAAAATGATCGTTAACCTCATTTTCTGGATATCATTACAGCCGCCTATTTCCACCTTAGTAACATCACCCGACTTCACCCCTGTCTCAGTCCATCTGCAGCTGAAACCTCATTCATGCCTTCGTCACCTCTCGATGTGATTATTCTTACTCACTCCTGGCTGATCTCCCACATTCTACTCTCTGTAAACCTGAGGTCATCCAAAACTCTGCTGCCCATGCCTTAGTTCACACCAAGTCAGTTTCGTCTATCACTGACTGACATTGTCTCCCGGTTAAGCAATGTCTTGATTTTAAAATTCTCCACCTTGTTTCCATATCCCTCCATGGCCTCATCCCTCCCTACCTCTGGTATCTCCTCCATCACCACAACCCACTGAGATATCTGTGCTCCTCTAATTCTGGTCTCTTGTGCATCCCTGATTTTAATCACTGCACCACTGGCGGCCGTGCCTTCAGCTGCCGGGGCCCTAAGCTGTGTAATATCTTCCCTACACCTCTTCACCTCTCCACATCGCTTTCCTCCTTTTAGACACTCCTTAAACCCTACCTCTTTGACTAAGCTGTTGGTCATCTGACCTAATATCTCCTGTAGTGTCTCAGCGTTATACTTTGCTTCTTAATGCTCCTGTGAAGCACCTTGGGATGTTTTACAATGTTAAAGGCATTATATAAATATAAGTTGTTGTTGTTGAATTTTGTCAGACATGATTTTTCATGAGCATATCCATGTTGCTAGCCAGTTAGTATCCACTGTTTTTCCAAGTAACAAATATTTTTCTCCTGGGTTGTCACCTCTACATTTTCCCCCAGTGGTGACACTAGTATGTTTGGTTAATAATTGTAGGGTTTCTGCTATCTCTCCTTTTTTAAACAGGTTGCAACATTTGCAACCGTCAAGTCCTCTGTCACCACTCCCATATCCAAGGAGAATTGAATGATTCTGGCCAGTGCCTCTGCTATTGCCACCATTCCTTCCCTCAGCAACCCTCATACATCCCATCCAGACTGGGTAAATGTTCAACTTTATTGTGATACAGAAAGTGCCTGGATTGAAAGTGGTTAACTGAACCTGTTTGTTCAGTGACTGTAATTAATGTCAGTCTCCATGGATCCTAATTGTGTCACTGGCGGGTTTCCATCTTCTATTAAAATGGGACTCCTTTCAATGTGTGATCCCATACTGTGAACTGGAGCATAACCCGGGCACTAACATTGGTCAGCGGCTCCAGAGAGATGGAGAGGATGGATCAGAATCTGGGAACAATAGATTGGAATGTTACAACAATGGATCAGAATCTGGGAACAATAGATTGGAATGCTACAACAATGGACAGGGGTCTATCCTGGGATATCTACATTCTTTCTACATATTATGATTGGTTCTCATTAAACTCGCGATTCCATCACGCACTTAAGATTATTCAATACATTTACTATCCCATTCTCGCTATTGTTGGTGTCCCTGGTAAGTCTCGCTCTCTCTCTCTGTCCAGCTATTAATTCTATAAATGGTTTTTAACTGCATTACTGCTCCTGTCATTTACTCTACCATGCTTGCTGCTGTTATTATTCTTGGTGAATATCTCCAACTATTAGCTCTATAAACCATTGCAAATAGTCTTTCAGTTTTTGTCATTTACTGTCTCATCTTTGCTTCTGCTGCTGTTTCTATTTCCAGCCAGGAGATCTCTGAAATACGGTTCTGTAATGTACCTTCGGGAAGCCGGAAGCCGGTGTCATTGGTTTCCATACAAACTCCATCCCCTATCTGTCAAACTCATCCCCCACCCTGGCTAATGTCTGAGGCTGAACCAGACTGTATACAACCTCTGTGTTCGAAATAAACCTGAGATGAGTTCATCTCCATATTCTCTCCATCATTAACCGTCCCGACTCCCACCTCTGTAATATCACATGTCTCCACCTCTCCCTCAGACCACCTGCTGCATAAACCCTCATCTGTACCTTTGTTAAATCCACATTTGACTATTCCAATTCTATCCTGGTCACCTCCCAGTTATAAAACTCCATAAACCACAGACCATCCAGAACTCTGCTGCCTGTATCCTAACTCACACCAAATCCCGATCACCCACCATCTCTGTGCTCACTGATCTACATTGACTCCCGGTCTGACAGCACCTTATTTGTAATATTCTCATTTTTGTGTATGAATCTCTCCATGGCTCACCCCTCCAATTAATCCCATTCCCCTGTCCATATTCCATATTCTTGAAAATCTTTATGTTCAATTTCCTTCATAAAGTGAGTTGTTTTAAATCCCTATCTTCCCCTGCTGTGATTTTCAATCTATGGCCCCGCTGGTGCCAACGCTATGGTAACCTGGTTTCATAAAATGACGTGAATTGCACAGCCGGCTACTTCTAGCGTGGTCAGCACAGTGCCCCATGCTGGACAGGGCTCTCGTGTGGTCAGCACAGTGTCCCATGCTGGACAGGGCTCTAGTGAGGGCAGCGCAGTGCCCCATGATGGACAGGGCGCTAGTGTGGTCAGTACAGTGCCCCATTCTGGCCACGCTCTAGTGTGGTCAGCACAGTGCCCCATGCTGGGCAAGGGTCTAGTCCTGTTGTAACATGCATGTGATGCTCATATGAGGAGGGTTTGAATGTGACGTCAGTGAGCGATTCTGACAGCTTTGATGTACGTCTTTGAAACTTGGTCTGTGCATGTCCACTGACCACCTGTGTTAGTCACTCTCCGCTGAACATACATTCAGCAGCACGAGGAACCCCCTCTTGTGTTATTTAAAATGACCAGGCATCCAGCTTACAGGTGAGGGGCTTTTGACTTACTTCTGCTATTGTTACGTTAGTGGAGGTGCTGTGGATGGTTTTCTGGAGGTTGTGTTGTGAGCTGCTGCAGACATTCAGGGAGGACAAAGGATTTGGTGACTCAACTCTGGACGAGATATGTGGACTGTAGTTAGAGTGTCTCTTGGTCTGTAGCACGAACAACAAATGTGGCAGAGGCTGCAGATAGGGGAAGCTCTGTAAAGAGTAAGGAGGAAGGGGAATCTGCCCTACCCACTCCGGGTTTTCGAAGAGCACTTTTCCTACCTACTCCTAACCCAGGAGCAGTGTGTGAGGTGACTCTGATTCAGTAATGATGTGGTCACAGAGCTGTGTCACGTCCTGTAAGACGACCTGGAGCCTCAGACCAGGGTGAGGACGTAGCTGTCAGTGGCTGTTAAGATCACAGTTTCATTGAACTTCTATGCATCTGGATCTTTCCAGGCAGGAGCAGGAGACATATATAACATAGAGTCACAGAGAGTGATAGAGACATCTACGACACAGGAGGAGGCCATTCGGCCCCTCCGTGCCATCTCTGTGTGGAACCATTCAGTCAGTCCCACTCTCCCACTCAACCCCCTATCCCTGCAAGTTCATTTCCTTCAGGTGCCCATCCAGTTTCCTTTTGAAATCATTGATTGTCTCGGCTTCCACCACCCTCATGGGCAGTGAGTTCCAGCTCATTAACATCCACTGTGCAAAAAAGCTCTTCCTCATATTCCCACTGCATCTCTTACCCAAAACCATCCATCTCTGTCCCGGAGTCCGTGTTTCATCAGTTAATGGGAACAGCTTTTCCTTGTCTATTTTATCTTCTTCTTCTTTGGCCTCCTTGTCTCGGCACACAATGGGTAAGCGCCTGGAGGTGGTCAGTGGCTTGTGAAGCAGTGCCTGGAGTGGCTTGTGAAGGCCAATTCGAGAGTGACAGACTCTTTCACAGGTGCTGCAGATAACATTGGTTGTTGGGTCTGTCCCACAGTTGGCTTATCTAATCTTACCTAAGCCTATCATAATCGTGTACACCTTTATCATACCTCTCTCATCCTCCTTTACTCCAGGAGAACAACTCCATCTTCTCCAAACTAACCTTGGAACTAACCATCCCGCTCCCCCGCCCCACCCCCCACCAACCCCCTCCCCCCAATCCCTGGAACCATTCTGGTAAATCTCCTCTGCACCCTCTCACGGACCTTCACATCCTTCCTAAAATGTGCTGACCAGAACTGGATACAGTTCTCTAGTTGGGGCCTAACCAATGCTTTATAAAATTTCAGTACAACTTCCCTGCTTTTGTATCTTTGCCTCTGATCATTAAGCCCAAGATCTTATAAGCTTTGCTTAACACTCTCCTGATATGTCATTCCACCTTTAATGATCAATGCATATAGAGCCCCAGGTCCCTCTGCTCCTGCACAATCTTTAGAAATGTCCCATTAAGTCTATATTGCTTTCCTATTCCATCTGATAAAATGCATCATCTCACACTCCTCTGTATTAAATTCCACCTGCCACTTCTCCGTCCATTCTGCTAGCCTATCTATATCCTGTTGTAGGCAGTTTGCATCATCCTCACTGTTTAACACATCTCCAAGTATGGTATCATCGGAAAATTTTGAAATTCTAATCTGAATTCCAAGATCCATCTTGTATATATATAGCAAAAAAAAAAGCAGTTGGTCCTCGCACTGACCCTTGGAAAACATCACTGTCTACCATCCTCCAGTGTGAAAAATAACCGTTCACCAGCACTCTGCCCGAACTATCTCTTCTTTGAAGGTAGCCCATTGTTCAGCTCCTGTTTTCCTGCCAAACGTTGACTCTAATTTATTCGCCGCAGCTCCATTTTTACACCGGATGACTTATTGAAGTTGACATTCTCACAGTTAATTATTCTTACTCTGGATTGCTCTTTGTCCTTTCCCATAGTCAACAAAAACCTTATGATACAATGATCACTGTCCCCTAAATGTTCTCCTACTGATACTTAATCCACTTGGGTCCAGCTCATTCGCAAGAACCAGGTCTAGCAGTGCCTCCTTTCTCGTTGGACTAGGAACATATTGTCGTTTAAAAGTTTCCTGCACACACTGTAGTAACTCCTGCCTCCCTCCACCCTTTACATTGCTACTATCCCAGTCCATATTAGGATAATGAATGTTCCCCCATTGTAACTACTCTATAATTCTTGCATCTTTCAGTAATTTTCTTGCAGATTTGTTCCTCCACATCCTTCCCATTAGCTGATGGCCTATAGACAACACCGAGCTATGTAAATGCACCTTTTTTTGTTCTTTTGCTCTATCCAAATAGATTCTGCCCTTCACCCACCTACGCACCCACCCCCCCCCCCACTCCCACCTCCCCATACACGTCCCCGGGACTTTCACTCTCTCCAGCACTATAATGTTCTCCTTAACCAATACCACCACTCTTACTCCTTTTCTCCCTTTCTTATTTTTCCTGAACACCTTGTATCCAGGAATATTTAACACCCAGTTCTGCCCTTCTTTGAGCCAGATCTCTGTTATAGCCACAACATCATATTTCCACATGGCAATCTGCACCTGTACCTCACCAGTCTTATTAACCACACTCCGTATTCACATACATGCACATCAACCCTGATGTAAACTTTATTACTTCCTCCCTTACTGAGACCCCAAATAATAACTTTCTAAACCCTACTATAGTGTTATCCATCTCTCCCAGTATTCTGTGCACTTTAGAATTCCTTTCTGATGTTTACTCCTGGTTTCCACACCCATGCCATTTAGTGTTAACCCTCTCCAATAGCACTAACATATCACCCTGCAAGGAAATTAGTCCAGCTCTGTTCAGGTGCAACCGTCCGGCCGGTACAGATCCCCATTCTCCAGAACTGGTCTCAGAGTCCAGAAATCTAAACCTCACCACTTCTGCAGCAACCTCCCAGCCACACATCCATCTGTACTATCCTTCTATTTCTATACTCATTCGCACGGTGTACTGGGAGTAATCTGGAGATTACTACTTTGAGAGGCTAACTTCTTTCCCAGCGCACGGAATTCTGACTGCAGGACCACCTCCCTCTTTCTGCCCAGTTCATTCGTACCGATGTGGACGATCACAGCTGGCTGTTCACCAACACCCCCTCCCCACTCCCCCCACCCCCCCCCCCCCCACGCCACGTTCAGGATGCTCTGCAGCTGCTCAGTGATATCCTTGACCCTGACACCAGGGAGGAAACACATCATCCTGGATACATGTCTGCGGCCTCAGAAACGCTGGTCTGATCCCGTGACTATCGAATCTCCTGTCACTGTCAACATTGTACATTCTACTCTTCCCTGTACCTCCCCCCCCCCCCCACCCCCCTTACAGCTGAGACAGCCGTGGTACCATGGCCTTGTCTCTGGCTGAAGTCCGCTGATAAAACATCACTTTCCTCAGTATTGAATACTGGTTGGAGTGTGAGATGCACTCTGGGGTCTCCTGTGCTCCCTCTCTGATTCGTCTTGACTGTCTGGTGATCACCCATTCCCTCTCTCCCTGCATGCCCTTATGCTGTGGGGTGACCACATCTAGAAACGTGCTCTCCACAAATCACTCAAACTCATGTATACACCACAGTGACATCCATGGTCCCACCATCTGCAGCTTGTACATCCCCACAGACAGCAGGATGAGGGAGAGGTGTGAGCTCAGCAGGTACATAAGGCAGGAACATAGCACCTTCCTGAATTCTCTCGGTGATGCCGGATGCTACGAGCTCTGTCACAATTGTTCCCATGAGGGGGAGAACCATCTCCTCCCTCAGGCTCAGGGGATGAAGGTAAGCCTGGTCCCCGCTGGTTCAATGCTGCTCCCTGTGATTATCGGCCACCTTGTCCTGTAAGAGAGAGGGCAGAAAGTCAGTGATTGTTTTGCAATGTGTTTGGGTGATGTGCCTGTCATAACTGGATAGCTGGTGGTATGTGAAGGCAGTGAGAGGTGGATGTGAGGCTGGTATCAGTGGAAGGTGTGTGAGGGTGAGGTGGAGTATGTGAATGTTAGGTGTGAGTCCTGAGTGTTCGGGACTGTTGATGGGTGAGTGATGGGGTTGTGATACATTGAGCAGTGTGAGAGGTTGGTGGTTTTGTGGGTAGGAGACGCCATGTGGAGATGAATTCACTGACGTTGACCACCCGTGTGAGCTCATTAAACTTCTCTGGCACCGCTGCCAGGTCCTCAGGGCCAGACATCTTGCATTGACCTCCCTGGCCACCTGCTCCCATTCCCTGCGGAGTGCGTTTCTTGAGGGTCTCCACCCCACCCCACAGAAACATGGCCTCTCTTCTCCTGTCACCCACCATGACTAAGGCCTCCAGCACCACATCCGTGAACCACAGAGCCCTTTCTCTGTCTTAGTATTCCATCTACCTTTTCTCCAATTGCAGCATTCACAGTCAGCAGCAGCAGCCTACTGTGATTTAGTGCAGCTACCCTTTAAGGGGGACAGACTGCCTTTAAGGGCTCAATCCTGTCTGAAACATGTGCTAGACTCAGACCCAGTTAGGTCTCCTGTTCAGTGTGCAGACAGACAGCAGTGCGGGTCACACTGGGCGGCCCGTAGAATTAATGGAAATGAGGAGGCCGCAGGAATTTTGCGTCACCTGCCTCAACAGGAATGGGCATGGGCAGCTCATGACCCTTCTGCCCAAAAACCGATGCAAACCCGGTTTTCTCTCTCTTTCTATTTTCCTTTCCCCCTTTCTCACTCTCTCTCCCTTTACTCTGTCTCCTGCTCACAGAATTAGAGACAGATGCAGCACAGAAGGAGGCTGTTCGGCCCTTTGTGTTAGTGCTGTCTCTTTGAAAGAGCTGTCTAATTATTACTACTCTCCTCCTTTTTCCCCAGACTAAATTCTCTTTTGAAAGATATTATTGAATCTGCTTCCATCATGTTTTCAGGCAGTGAATTCCAGATCCCAACAACTCGCTGTGAAGGAAAATTCTCCTCATTTCACCTCTGGTTCTTTGTCAATTACCTTCAACCTGTGTCTTCTTAATACTGAACTTTCTGACACAGGAAACAGTTTCACATTAATTACCCTATCAAAACCCTTCATGATTTTGAATTCTAGATTATATCTCCCCTTACCCTTCACTGCTCTAAAGAGTACAATCCCAGCTTTTCCAATCTCTCCACGTAACTGAATTCCCAGATCCCTGGTACAATATGTTTCAAATTCTGCTATTCCATGTGTCATGTACTGGGATATGCTGTAGTGTTTTATATATATTTAACATAACTTCCCAGTTTTGTTTTCTGTGCCTCTATTTATAACGCCCAGGATCTCATATGCTTTATTAACTGCTTTGTTAACCCCTCCTGTGACCTTCAAGGATTTACACATAAACTCCCCAGGTATCTCTGTTCTTGCACTCCCTTTACAGTTGTAACATGTAACTTGTGTTGTCTCTCCACATACATCCTTCTAAAATGTATTACCTCACATCTCTGCTGTGACAATTCAAATTTGAGAAGATTGAAGACATTGTTTTCAGTCCTTGCTCCAAACTTCATTCCCTAGCTACCGACTTCATCCCTCTCCCTGGCAATTGTGTGACACTAAACCAGACTGTTCACACCTTGGTGTCATATTTGACCCCGAGATGACCTTCTGACCACATCTACACACCTTCACTAAAACAGCCTATCTGCACCTAGAAAATCATGGAAAAGTCATTTAAAAAATCATAGAATGCTGACAACACAGAAAGAGGCCACTTAGCCCATTGTGTCTCTGCTGCCCAAAAAATGACCTCCCCAGCCGAATCCCACCTTGCAGCATTTGGTCCCTTGCTCTGCAGATTAAATCACTTGAGGTGTAGCAGGTACATTTAAAATCTACCCTTTCAGAAAGTGAGTTCCAGACCCCGCCCCACCACACTCTGGGTGATTTTTTTCCTCATCTCCCCTCTACTTTTTCTACCAATCATTTAAATCAATGCCCTCTTGTCACTGATCTCTTTGCTAAGGTGAACAGACGCTTCAACCCCACTCTATCCAGAGCCCCTCAAAATTATGTACATTTCAATCAGATCTGCCCTCAGCCTTCTCTGTTGCAAGGAGAACAACCCCAGCCTATCCAATCTTTCCTCAAAGCTGCATTTTCCCAGTCCCAGCAACATGTTTGTAAATCTCCTCTGTACCCTCTCTCGTGCAGTTACATCCTTTCTGTAATGAGGTGACCAGAACTGCACACATTACTCAAGTTGTGGCCTAACCAATGATTTATGCAGTTCCAGCAGAACCTCCCTGCTCGTATATTCAATACCTCGGCTAATAAGGGAAAGGATTCCATATGACCTCTTAACCACCTTATCGAGCTGTCCTGCTACATTCAGCTATCTGTGGGCATTCACTCTAAGGTCTGTCACTTCCTCTACACTTCTCAGTATTCTCCCAGTAATCGTGCATTCCTTTGCCTTATTTGACCTCCCCAAATGCATCATATCGCACTCATCCAGCCTGAATTCAATTTGCCACTTCTCTGCCCATCTGACCAGTCCATCAATAACTTCCTGCAGTGTACAGCTATCCTCCTTGCAATCTACCACACGGTCAATCTTTGTATCGTCTGCAAACTTCTTGATTATGCCCCTACCTTTACTTCCAAATCGTTAATGTATGCGACATAAAGCAGGGGTCCCAGTACTGAGCTGTGTGGAATTTGCTTTTTTTTATTCATTCGTGGGATTTGGGCGTCACTGCCTGGGCCTGTATTTATTGCACATCCCTCATTGCCCTTGAACTGAGTGGCTTGTGAGGCCATTTAATAGTCCATCACATTGTTGTGGGTCTGGAGTCACATGTGGCCAGACCAGGTAAGGACAGCAGATCTCCTTCCCTAAAGGACATTAGTAAACCAGATGGGCTTTTCAAACAATCGACAATGGTTTCATGGTCACCATTAGAGTCGCTGTTTAATTCCAGAACTATTAATTGATTTCAAATTTCATTATGTGTCATGGTGGGATTCGAATCCACGTCCCCAGAGTGTTAACCTGGGTTTGCTGGATTTACAAGTGCAGTGACATTGCCACTACACCACTGCCTCCACTAAATGCTGCTGGAAACATCCGTCCAGTCGCGAAAACGCCTGTCAACAATAACTCTTTCTTTCCTGTCACTGAGCTAATTTTGCATCCGCCTTGCTGCATTTTCCTGGATCCCCTAGAATTTTATTTTTAACAAGTCTGCTATGTGCGCCCTTGCCTAAAAGTCATGCTAAAATCCAAGTAGACCGCATCAACTACATTAACCTCATCTATCGTCCTTGTTACTTCATCAAAATAATCTTGCAAGTTAGTCAGACACAATCTTGCCTTAACACATCTATGGTGATTATCCCTGATAAACCTGTGCCTTTCTAAGTGACAGTTTATCCTGTCTCTCAGAATAGATTACAATAATTTTCCCACTCTGAGGTTAGACTGACTGGTCTGTAGTTATTCGGTCTATCCTTCGCTCCCTTTTTAAACAGTGGTTCAATGTTAGCAGTTCTCCAATCCTCCATCACCACACCTGTATCCAGTGAGAACTGGAAAATCATGGACATACCTTTGGTTATTCCTTCTGTTGCTTCTTTTAACAACCTGGGGTACATTTCATCACGCCATGGTGATGTATCAACTTTCAATGAGGCTAATGCCATTAGTAATTCCTCTCTGCCTATGTTTATCACATCCAATAATTCACACACCTCCTCCTTAACTGAAATATCTGCACCGTTCCCCTCTTTTGTGAAGACAGGTACAAAGTATTCATTAAGAACCATATCAGTAACTACTGTCCCTACACATAGGTTACATTTTCGGTCATTAATGGGCTCTACTCTCTCCTCAGTTGTCTCTTAGCCTTAATGTATTGAAAGAAAAAACATACATGGGTTCACCTTGATTTTGCTTGCCAATATTTTTTTAATGATCTGTCCTTTATGTCGTAAATTCCTTTTTGATATCAGCCTCCACTTTCTATACTCCTCTTGGTTTTCTGTTGTATTGAGTTCTCGGTGTGGGACATAAACTTGCCATTCCTGCTGTATCTTACCCTGTAGGCTCCTTGTCATCCATGGAGCTGGGGAATGAGACTGACTTGATTCATCTGCAAACCACTGGCACGGACTCGATGAGTTGAAATGTCCCATTCTGTGCCAGAATTGATTATGCCTCGATGACTCTATGACATGGGTATTCTATTACAACAACTTTCCTATACTGGGAAAGTTTATAAAGGACTGGGCAGTATCACCCTATTAAACCCCGTGATGTAAGTGAAATGTTTGATGCCCCAGAAGATGGTTAACAAATGTCCTTCACAAACAGAGTAAATCAGTTCAGCCCCACTCACAATTCTGGAGTCATTCACAATGGGGAGTAGTTTCTCCTGGTTTTTACTACATGGGAGAGCATCCAGGCTTTTCACTGTGTCCCCCACCTCCATGTGGAAAGTCTTGTCAGGGTTAGGTGAGATAAGACACGTTGCCTGGGCGACAGATTTCTTCAATTGTGTTACTGCTTCTGTGCTCACTTCAGTCCAACCGGGTTAAATCTGGTCATCACCATCATTAGGTGGTTCATAAAGAGGAGTCACAGTCTCTGCAAATCGAGGGATGAGGGTCCACTGATACCCCATCAGTCTGAGGATAGGACACAGGGCAGTCTTTGAGGTGGACAGGGCTAGACACTGGATGAGGGTCCACTGAAACACCACCAGCCTGAGGTTAGGACACAGAGCAGTCTTTGAGGTGGACAGGGCTAGACACTGGATGAGGGTCCACTGAAACCCCACCAGCCTGAGGATAGGACACAGAGCAGTCTTTGAGGTGGACAGGGGTAGACACTGGATGAGGGTCCACTGAAACCCCACCAGCCTGAGGATAGGAAACAGAGCAGTCTTTGAGATGGACAGGGGTAGACACTGGATGAGGGTCCACTGATACCCCACCGGTCTGAAGATAGGACACAGAGCAGTCTTTGAGGTGGACAGGGGTAGACACTGGATGAGGGTCCACTGAAACCCCACCAGCCTGAGGAAAGGACACAGAGCAGTCTTTGAGGTGGAAAGGGGTAGACACTGGATGAGGGTCCACTGATACCCACCAGCCTGAGGATAGGACACAGAGCAGTCTTTGAGGTGGACAGGGCTAGACACTGAATGAGGGTCCACTGAAACCCCACCAGCCTGAGGATAGGACACAGAGCAGTCTTTGAGGTGGACAGGGGTAGACACTGGATGAGGTTCCACTGAAACCCCACCAGCCTGAGGATAGGAAACAGAGCAGTCTTTGAGATGGACAGGGGTAGACACTGGATGAGGGTCCACTGATACCCCACCAGCCTGAGGATAGGACACAGAGCAGTCTTTGAGGTGGACAGGGGTAGACACTGGATGAGGGTCCGCTGATACCCCACCAGCCTGAGGATAGGACACAGGGCTGTCTTTGAGGTGGACAGGGGTAGACACTGGATAAGGGTCCACTGAAACCCCACCAGCCCGAGGATAGGACACAGGGCAATCATTGAGGAGGACAGGGGTAGACACTGGATGAGGGTCCACTGAAACCCCACCAGCCTGAGGATAGGACACAGAGCAGTCTTTGAGGTGGACAGGGCTAGACACTGAATGAGGTTCCACTGAAACCCCACCAGTCTGAGGATAGGACACAGGGCGGTCTTTGAGGTGGACAGGGGTAGACACTGGATGAGGTTCCACTGAAACCCCACCAGCCTGAGGATAGGACACAGGGCAGTCTTTGTGGTGGACAGGGGTAGACACTGGATGAGGGTCCGCTGATACCCCAACAGCCTGAGGATAGGACACAGGGCGGTCTTTGAGGTGGACAGGGGTAGACACTGGATGAGGGTCCACTGAAACCCCACCAGCCTGAGGATAGGACACAGGGCAGTCTTTGTGGTGTACTGGGGAAGACACTGGATGAGGATCCATTGATACCCACTAGCCTGAGGATAGGACACTGAGCAGTCTTTGAGGTGGACAGGGGTAGACACTGGATGAGGGTCCACTGATACCCCACCAGTCTGAAGATAGGACACAGGGAAGTCTTTGTGGTGTACTGGGGTAGACACTGGAATAGGGTCCACTGATACCCCACCCGCTTGAGGATAGGACACAGAGCAGTCTTTGAGGTGGACACGGGTAGACACTGGATGGACTCGACCTGGTGTTGGTCTGGGCTGATGCTGGATGATGCAATCTGGACAGCTGGAACGGTAACACGATGTTAAAATGTGTCTACTTCAACGCCAGGAGTATCCAGAATAAGGTGGGTGAGCTTGCAGCATGGGTTGGTGCCTGGGATCTCGATGTTGTGGCCATTTCGGAGACATGGGTAGAGCAGGGACAGGAATGGATGTTGCGGGTTCCGGGATTTAGATGTTTCACTAAGAACAGAGAAGATGGTAAAAGTGGGGGGGGGGGGTGTGGCATTGTTAATCAAGGAAAGAATTACAGCGGCAGAAAGGACGTTTGAGGACTGAGGTAGTCTGGGCCGAGGTTGGAAACAGGAGAGGAGAGATCACCCTGTTGGGAGTTTTCTATAGACCTCCAAATAGTTCCAGAGATGCAGAGGGAAGGATAGCAAAGATGATTCTTGACAGGAGCGAGAGCAACAGGGTAGTGGTTATGGGGGACTTGAACTTTCCAAATATTGACTGGAAATACTATAGTTCGAGTACTTTGGATGGGTCTGTTTTTGTCCAGTGTGTGCAGGAGGGTTTTCTGACACAGTGTGCAGACAGGCCAACCAGGGGCGATGCCACATTGGATTTGGAACTGGGTAATGAACCCGGCCAGGTGTTAGATTTAGAAGTTGGTGAGCACTTCGGTGATCGTGATCACAATTCGGTTAGGTTTACCTTAGCGATGGGCAGGGACAGGTATATACAGCAGGGCAAGAATTATAGCTGGGGGAAAGGAAATTATGATGCGATTAGGCAAGATTTAGGATGCGGAGGATGGGGAAGGAAACTGCAGGGGATGGGTACAATCGAAATGTGGAGCTTATTCAAGGAGCAGCTACTGCGTGTCCTTGATAAGTATGTACCTGTCAGGCAGGGAGGAAGTTGTCGAGCGAGGGAGCCGTGGTTTACTAAAGAAGTTGAAGAGCTTGTCAAGAGGAAGAAGAAGGCTTATGTTTGGATGAGACGTGAAGGCTCAGTTAGGGCGCTTGAGAGTTACAAGCTAGCCAGGAAGGATCTAAAGGGAGAGATAAGAAGAGCAAGGAGAGGACACGAGAAGTCATTGGTGGATAGGATCAAAGAAAACCCTAAGGCTTTCTATAGGTATATCAGAAATAAAAGGATGACTCGAGATAGGTTAGGGCCAATCAAGGACAGTAGTGGGAAGTTGTGTGTGGAATCGGAGGAGATAGGGGAAGTGTTAAATGAATATTTTTCGTCAGTATTTACAGTGGAGAAAGAAAATGTTGTCGAGGAGAATACTGAGATAAGACTACTAGGCTAGTTGGGATTGAGGTTCACAAGGAGGAGGTGTTAGCAATTTTGGAAAGTGTGAGAATAGATAAGTCCCCTGGGCCAGATGGGATTTATCCTAGGATTCTCTGGGAAGTCAGGGAGGAGATTGTAGAACCTTTGTCCTTGATTTTTATGTCGTCATTGTCGACAGGAATAGTGCCGGAAGACTGGAGGATAGCAAATGTTGTCCCCTTGTTCAAGAAGGGGAGTAGAGACAGCCCTGGTAATTATAGACCTGTGAGCCTTACTTTGGTTGTGGGTAAAATGTTGGAAAAGGTTATAAGAGACAGGATTTATAATCATCTTGAAAAGATTAAGTTCATTAGAGATAGTCAGCACGGTTTTGTGAAGGGTAGGTTGTGCCTCACAAACCTTATTGAGTTTTTTGACAAGGTGAACACACAGGTGGATGAGGGTAAAGCCGTGGATGTGGTCTATATGGATTTCAGTAAGGCGTTTGATAAAGTTCCCCACGGTAGGCTATTGCAGAAAATACAGAAGTATGGGATTGAAGGTGAATTAGTGCTTTGGATCAGAAATTGGCAAGCTGAAAGAAGACAGAGGGTGGTGGTTGATGGCAAATGTTCATCCTGGAGTATAGTTTCTAGTGGTGTACCGCAAGGTTCTGTTTTGGGGCCACTGCTGTTTGTCATTTTTATAAATGACCTGGATGAGGGTGCAGAAGGGTGGGTTAGTAAATTTGCGGATGACACGAAGGTCGGTGGAGTTGTGGATCGTGCTGAAGGATGTTGTCGGTTACAGAGGGACATAGATAGGCTGCAGAGCTGGGCTGAGATGTGGCAAATGGAGTTTAATGCGGAAAAGTGTGAGGTGATTCACTTCGGAAGGAGTAACAGGATTGCAGAATACTGGGCTCATGGGAAGATACTTGGTAGTGTAGATGAGCAGAGAGATCTTGGTGTCCAGGTACATAAATCCCTGAAAGTTGCCACCCAGGTTAATAGAGCTGTTAAGAAGGCATATGGTGTGTTAGCTTTTATTAGTTGGGGCATCGAGTTTAGGAGCCACGAGGTCATGCTGCAGCTGTACAGAACTCTGGTGCGGCCGCACCTGGAGTATTGCGTGCAGTTCTGGTCACCGCATTATAGGAAGGATGTGGAAGCTTTGGAAAAGGTGCAGAGGATATTTCCTAGGATGTTGCCTGGTATGGAGGGAAGGTCTTATGAGGAAAGGCTGAGGGACTTGAGGTTGTTTTCGTTAGAGAGAAGGAGGAGAAGAGGTGACTTAATGGAGACATATAAGATAATCAGAGGGTTGGACAGGGTGGATAGTGAGAGCCTTTTTCCTCGGATGGTGATGGCAAACACGAGGGGACATAGCTTTAAGTTGAGGGGTGATAGATATAGGACAGATGTGAGAGGTAGTTTCTTTACTCAGAGAGTAGTAAGGGCGTGGAACGCCCTGCCTGCAGCAGTAGTAGACTCGCCAACTTTAAGGGCATTTAAGTGGTCATTGGATAGACAAATGGATGAAAATGGAATAGTGTAGGTCAGATGGTTTCACAGGTCGGCGCAACATCGAGGGCCGAAGGGCCTGTACTGCGCTGTCATGTTCTATGTTCTATGTACACCAGCTGGGCCTTCGTGGATGGTCTTTTAGTCCAGCTCACAAAGTAACTGGAGTAGTTCCTTTAAAAGGGTTAAATGTATAGACATGGTCTGTGGTGATGAGGAGGAGATCAGCGACATATTGCAGCAAGCAGAAAGACTGTGAAAGGCTCATAAGGGCCCCGGCCATACGTTTGGGGAAAATAGTGGGGTTATTGTGGAACCCCTTGTGACAGACATGTCCAGGGGTATCTCTGGTCCTCAGAAGTGAATGTGAATTTAAATTGTTTCTCGAGTTTTACTGGGATACTCCAATAACCATGAGAGACATCCAGGGTGGAGAAGACAGCCCTGCCGCTGGGAATCTGGGAGAGTAGGGTTGGTGTCTCTCAGACAACCAGGTTCACACAGAGATGACTGAGTTGAGTTTGTGGTGGTCAATAGTCAGTCACCAGCTGCCATCCGGTTTTCTAACCGGCCAAATCGGGCAGTCAGTAGTAAATATCTCTTTGTGAACTACACCCTGGTATAACAGTGACCTGATGGTGGCTGGAATATAAGATATAATCTTAACTCGGTAAGAATACTTTTTCATGGAGCATGCAATGGTCAGTTAATTTCTTCAACTCTGCTCATGTTTCCACAGTCATCTTTATGGGTTGTGGATACACTCGACACCGACTCGAGAATCGCCTGTACCTCGGGGTGATCAGAGGTTTCTGGTTCCCAGTCCTCTGATATTTTATTTATGAATATTGAGGGTGCACTGGACACCAGAGTAGGGGTATGTTTTCATGTTCTACAATATACAAATATAGGGATAATCAATTACTGCTGATAATCTTTGAGCACATTACTGCCCAGTAGTCCCTGTCCATTGTGCAGGATCATATAAAAGGGAGTCAGGACTTTGAAATGAACTCTGTTCCCTCTCCTATACCACTGTAAGATCTGATCTCGGGTCACAGTTTAACCAAAAGTTGGTCGAACAGTCGCAAGCAGTTTATTGCAAGGAAACTATTGGAAAAACAAATCGGAGGGGCAGGATTAATGTCCACTTGGAGAGGCAGGGATTAATTAGAGATCGTCAGCAGGGCTTTGTCAGGGGGTGATGCTGTCCAACTAACTTGATTAATTCTTTTCGAAGCAGTGACTTGATGTGTAGATGAGGGTAAAGCAGTTGATGTAGTCTACATTGACTTTTGTAAGGCTTTGATCTGGTCCTGCATGGGAGATTGGTTAAGAAGAATTGCCCATGAGATCCAGGGCAATTTGGCAAATTGCATCCAAAATTGGTTTAATGTTTTTGTGAGTGGAAGCCTGTGATCACTGGTGTACCACCGGGATCGGTGCTGGGACCCTTACTGTTTGTAGAGTGCATTAATGATTTAGACGTGAATATAGCAGGTGTGATCAGTAAGTTCGCAGATGACACTAAAATTGGTTGGGTTGTAAATCGTGAGGAGTAAAGCCTTAGATTACAGAATGATATAGCTGGTCTAGTAAGATGGGTGGCGCAGTGGCAAATGGAGTTTAATCCTGAGAAGTCTGAGGTGATCTCCTTTGGGAGGACTAACAAGGCAAGGAAATATACAATGGCTGGTAGGACCCGAGGAAGTACAGAGGGACAGAGGGACCTTGGTGTACTTGTCCCGAGATCACTGAAGGCAGCAGCACAGGCAGATAAGGTGGTTAGGAAGGCATGTGGGATACTTTCCTGTACCAGCTGAGGCATAGACTTTAAGAGCAGGGAGGTTATGATGAAGCTATGAAGCTGTATAAAACGCTATTTAGGCCACAGCTGGAGTACTGTGTACAGTTCTGTTTGCCGCACTATAGGAAGGATGCGATTGCACTGAGAGGGTGCAGAATAGATTCACCAGGATGTTGCCTGGGCTGGAGCATTTCA
Organism: Heterodontus francisci; assembly: GCF_036365525.1. Taxonomy (NCBI): domain Eukaryota; kingdom Metazoa; phylum Chordata; class Chondrichthyes; order Heterodontiformes; family Heterodontidae; genus Heterodontus; species Heterodontus francisci. The sequence goes on from NW_027142045.1 coordinate 785,460, forward strand.
GCTATGAAGAGAGACTGAAAAGGCGAGGGTTATTTTCCTTAGAGCAGAGAAGGCTGAGGGGGACTTAATTGAGATAGACAAAATTCTGAGGGGCTTCGATAGGTTATATAGGAAGAAACCTTTTCTTTCTTCTTAGCTGAGAGGTCAATAACCAGGGGACATTGATTTAAGGTTAGGGGCAGGAGGTTTAGAGTGGATTTGAGGAAACGAATTTTCACCCAGAGGGTGGTTCGCTTCTGGAACCCACTGCCTGAAGAGGTGGTGGAGGCAGGAAACCTTACTACATTTAAGAAGTATCTAGATGAGCACTTGAAACGCCACAACATACAAGGCTACAGGCCCAGTGCTGGAACTGGGATTAGAATAGTTAGGTGTTTGATGGCCAGAACAGACATAGTAGGCCAAAGGGCCTGTTTCTCTGCTGCATTTCTCTACATCTGTATGACTCTATTGAGGAGTAACAGTTCAAATACAGCACAACATCAGAATAAACATAGTAGACATACGACCTGTGGCAGATGAGAAAGGCTTTCTGGCAATGGATCAGATGTTAGAAGCTATTATTAAAGACTCTATAGCAGGGCACGTAGAAAAATTCAAGGTAATCAGGCAGAGTCAACATGGTTTTGTGAAAGGGAAATGATGTTTAACCAATGTATTGGAGTTCTTTGAAGAAGTAACATGCAGTGTGGATAAAGTGGAACTGATGGATGCACTGGACATAGATTACCAGAAGGCATTTGATAAGGTACCACATCAAACGTCATTGTGGAAAATAAAAACCAATGGTGTAGGGGGTTAACATATTGACATAGATAGAAGATTGGCTAGCTAACAGGGAACAGAGAGCAGGCATACATGGGTCATTTTCTGATTGGCAAGATACAACGAGTGGTGTGTCACAGGGATTATTGCTGGGGCCTGAACTTTTTACAATTTATATAAATGATTTTGATGACTGGAACGAAGGTATGGTTGTAAAATTTGCAAATGACTCAAAGATAGGTATGATGGTAAGTTCTGAAGAGGACATAAGGCGGCGACAAAGGGATATAGATAGGTTAAGTGTGTGAGCAAAGATATAACAAATGGAGTAGAATGTGAGAAGAGGTGAAATTGTCCATTTTGGCTGGAAGACTTGTCTGTTAACTCGAGACTTGACTATTCTAATACACTCCTGGCTGCTCTCCCACATTCTACTCTCTGTAACCTTGTGGTCATCCAAAACTCTGGTGCCATCTTCTAATTTACACCAAATTCAATTCACCCAACATCCCTGTGCTCAGTGACCTACATTGGCTCTTGGTCCAGTAACACCTCAATTTTAATATTCTCACTCATGTGATCAAATCCCTCCATGTCCTCACCCCTCTGATTATCCCAATCCCCTGTCCATTTCCAATATTCGTGAATCTTGTTCATCTTAAAGTCTTTTTCGAATTCCCTTTTTAAAGTGAGTTTCTTTCTATCTGTCTATCTGCCTGACCGCACATTTCATCTCTCCAGCTCCACTGGTGCTGTGGAGGTTTGGATCCATAAAAAGGTGTGAGCTGCACGGCCGGTCACATCCAACACATTGTACAGGACACCCAGGCTGACCGGGGTGCTCGAGTGGGTGTAACATGTGTGTGTCTGTCGCGTGAGGAGGGAATTGAATGTGAGGTCAATCAGCCATTCAGGCAGCTTTGATGTACGCCTTTGAAACTTGGTCCACTGACCACCTGTGTTAGTCATTCTCAGCTGAACACACATTCAGCAGCAGGAGCAACCCCTCTAGTGTTATTGGAAAGGACCAGGAATCCGACTTACAGGTGAGGGGCTTTTGACTTACTTCTGCTATTGTAAAGTTAGTGGAGGTGCTGTGGATGGTTTTCTGGAGGTTGTGTTGTGAGCTGCTGCAGGCATTCAGGGAGGACAGAGGATTTGGTGACCCAACACTGGACGAGGAATGTGGACTGTAGTTACAGTGTCTCTGGGTCTGTAACATGAATAACAAATGGAGCAGAGGCTGCAGAGAGGGGAAGCTCTGTAAAGAGGGAGGAGGAGGGGGCTCTGCCCTACCCTCCCCGGGTTTTCCAAGAGGCACTTTTCCGACCTACACCTAACCCAGGAGCAGTGTGTCGGTGACTCTGATTCAATAAGGAGATGGTCACAGTGCTGTTTCACCTCCTGCAACACGACCTGGAGCCTCACACCAGGTGTGAGGACGAAGTTGTCAGTGGCTGTTCAGGTCACAGTTTTATTGAACTTCTATGTATCTGGATCTTTCCAGGCAGGATCAGGAGACATATCAAACATAGATTCATAGAGAGTGATGGAGTCATTCACAACACAGAAGGAGGCCATTCGCCCCCTCCATGCCAGATCTCTGTGGAACAATCCAGTCATTCCCACTCTTCCGCTCAATCCCCATATCCCTTCAAGTTCATTTCCTTCAGGTGTCCATCCAGTTTCCTTTTGAAATCATTGATTGTCTCGGCTTCCACCACCCTCATGGGCAGTAAGTTCCAGCTCATTACCATCCACTGTGTAAAAAAGTTCTTCCTCATATTCCCCCTGTATCTCCTACCCAAAACCTTCCATCTGTGTCCCCTAGTCTGTGCTTCATCAGTTAATGGGAACAGTTTTTCTTTGTCTATCTTATCTAAACCTGTCAAAATCATGAGGGGTCTGGACAGAATAGGTGGGGAGAAACTGTTCCCACTTGTCAAAGGATCAAAAATGGATGGGCACAGAATTAATGTACTTGTTTAAAGAAAAGAATGCGAACATGAGGAAAACATTTTTGTACAGTGAGTGGTTAGGTTCTGGATTGCACTATCTGAGAGTGCGATGGAGGCAGGTTCACTTCAGGCATTGGAAAGGGAATTATATAGTGACCTGAAAAGGAATAATGTACAGGGTTATGGGAAATAGGCACTAAGTGAATTGCTCACTCAGTGAGCCGGTGCAGATATGATGGGCCGAATGGCCTCCTTTTGTGCTGCAATAAATCTGTGATTTTCTGTGATTCTGTCACAATCTTGCACACTTCTAGTAAATATTCCCGCAATCTCCTTTGCTCCAGGGAGAACAATCCCAGTTTTTTCCAGATTAACCTTGTTGCTAAAATCCCCCATCCCTGGAACCATTCAGGTAAATCTCCAGTGCACCCTCTCAATGGCCCTCACATCCTTCCGAAAGTGTGGTGAACAGAACTGGTCACAGTACCCCACTTGGGGCCTAACCAGAGCTGTATACATTTTAAGCATAACTTCCCTGCTTTTGTACCCTATGCCTCTATTTATGAATCCCGAGGTCTCATATGCTTTGTCATCACTCTGTCAATATGTCCTGCCACCTTCAAAGGTTTATACACATCCACACACAGGTCCGTCTGTTCCTGCACATACTGAAGAACTGTACCATTCTGTCTGCATCGCCTGACACTATCCCTTCTGCCAAAATTCATCACCTCACACTCCTGTGTATTAAATTCGATCTGCCACTTCTCTGCCCATTCTGCCTTTCTATCCGTGTCCTGTTGCAGGCAGTTTGTATCATCCTCACTGTTTGCCTGTCCTCCAAATTTGGTATAATCGGCAAATTGTGAGACTCCACTCTGAATTCCAAGATCGAAGTCATTTATGTATAGCAAAAAAAAGCAGAGGTCCTAGCACTGATCCTCGGGGAACACCCATTATCTACCATTCTCCAGTCTGAAAAACAAACATTTCAAACAATTCTCTGTTTTCTGTCCTGAAGCCAATTTTTGATTCAATTGGACACCGACCCTTCAATTTCATGAAGCTCAGTTTTGTTCACCAGCCTTTTATGTGGCACCTTATCAAACGCTTTTTAAAAAACCTTTATAAACAGCATCCACCACATTCCCTTCATCATTGTTATCTGATAAATCATCAGCAATTCTATTAGATTAGTAAAGCATGATCTTCCTATTAAAAAAATCCATGCTGACAATCCTTAATTAACTCAAACCTCTATAAGTGTGTGTTGATAGTGTCTTCCCTTGATTATTGTTTCTAAAACCTTACTCACCACTGATGTTAAACTAACTGATCAGTAGTTACGAGGCCTGTGTGTTGTCCATTGATAATTCAGTGAGGTGAGGGTGACCATCTATCTCATCATTTTCTCCCTCATCAGGGAGAAGCTGGATGAGAGATCCAGTGGCTTTGTCAGGATAGCGGGATTCCTGATGGTGTAGGTGGCTCTGCCGGGCCCCCATATCAACAGGGAGAGGTACAGGGACTGAAAGAACTCTCACTCCATTCATGTACAGTTGGTGTGTAAGCATGTCCACTAACCTCGCAGCAGCCACCATAACTCCATTCTGAAGCAGTCAGCCGGTCCCAACACTTCGGGGCTCCATGCAGAACCAGAATGTGGTTCACCGGAGATAAATAAACCCCCCTCTAGACACGGCTCATGTTTCTACATCCTCAAACCACCCCCACCGCCAACCATCCTCACACAATTAACATGTGTATAATGTGAGCAATGGAGTCACCAGGAACATGGTGGGACAGGCCATCGGTGTGATGAAGCAATGCTTCCAATGTCTGAACCGCACGGGGAGAGCCCTCCAGTACACACTGGAGCAGGTGTCTGAGTTCATGGTGTTCTGCTGCACCATTCACATCATCACCATCATGAGGGCACAGGCATTGGCATCAGGAATTCGGAGGCTACCTCAGGAGCAGGAGGAGGAGGCAGGAAGGATATTTCCTGGATGCCTTCCAGCTGGACAGGCTGTCGGAGAGACACTGCTAAGATTCGAGCTCCCATAGGACAACTTCCCTTTCCCTCCATGGATCCCCCATTCTCCACCATTACACCCATCTGAGACGCCTCATCACAGCGTCCCCTTGGTCACCATCCTGCTATGAAACAATCAGAATTAATATATTACAGAAGGACCAATTCAGCCTTTCGTGTCTGCACTGGCTCTCTGAATGAACAATTCACTGAATGCCGTTCCCTGCATTCTCCATGTAACCTGCACACTCTTCCTTCTCAGATTAAAGTCTATTCCGCTTCAGTTGAACCTGCCTCCACCACACTCTCAGGCAGTGCATTCCAGACCCTGTTTCACTGTGTGAAAAAAGCTTTTCCTCATGTCGTCTTTGAACCTTTTACCCATTACTTTAACTCTGTGCCCTCTCGTTCTTGATCCTTTCACGAGTGGGAACAGTTTCTCTCTGTCTACTCTGTCCAGACACATCATGATTTTTGAAACCTCTAATAAATCAACTCTCAGCCTTCTCCAAGGAAAACAGTCCTAACTTCTCCAATCTATCTTCATAACTGAAATTCCTCATCCTGGGAATCATTCTCGTGAATCTTTTCTGCACTCTCTCCAATGCCCTCACGTCTTTCCTCAAGTGTGGTGTACAGAACTGGATGCAATACTCCAGCTGAGGCCGAAGTAGCGTCTTATGCAAGTTCAATATAGCATCCTTGCTCTTGTACTCTATGTCCCTATTAATAAAGCCTAGGGGATTATATGATTTATTAAATGCTCACTCAACCTGTCCTGCCACCTTCAATGACCTATGCACATATACACCCAGGTCGATCTGCTCCTTCACCCCCTTTAGAATTGTAACCTTTATTTTACATTGTCTCTCCATGTTCTTCCTACCAAAATGAATCACTTCACGTTTCTCTGCATTGAACTTCACCTGCCACCTGTCTGCCCATTCCAGCAACATTTCAATGTCCTTTTGAAGTTCTTCACTATCCTCCTCACAGTTCACAATGCTTCCAGTTTCATATCATCTGTAAACTTTGCCTGCACACCAAGGTCTAGGTCATTAATATATATCAGGAAAACAAAGGATCCGAACACTGATCCCTGGGGAACTCCACTACAAACGTTCCTCCAGCCTGAAACACATCTATTAACCACTACTTTTTGTTTCCTGTCACTCAGCTAATTTCGGATCCATGTTGCAACCCCCGTCCCTTTTATTCCATGAGCTGCAAGTTTGCTCACAGGTCTGTTGTGTGGCGCTGTGTTAAAATGTTTTTGCACGCAGAGAGTGGTTAAATGTCTGGAATGCACTGCCTGAGTGTGGTGGAGGCAGGTTCCATTGAAACTGAGTAGACTGTTATATGAAAATCCATGTTTACCACATCAACAGCATCACCCTTATCAACTCTCTCTGTTACCACCTCAAAAATCTCCAGCAAGTTAGTTAAACATGATTTTCCCTTAAGAAATCCATGCTGGCTTGCTAAATTAACTCGCATATTTAGAGGGATACAGCACTGAAACAGGCCCTTCAGCCCACCGAGTCTGTGCCGACCATCAACCACCCATTTTATACCAATCCTGCACTAATCCCATATTCCTACCACATCCTCACATTTCCCTACCACCTACCTATACTAGGGGCAATTTATAATGGCCAATTTACCTACCAACCTGCAAGTCTTTTGGCTGTGGGAGGAAACCGGAGCACCCGGAGAAAACCCACGCAGACACAGGGAGAACTTGCAAACTCCACACAGGCAGTACCCAGAATTGAACCCGGGTCACTGGAGCTGTGAGGCTGCGGTGCTAACCACTACACCACTGTGCCGCCCATATGTCCATGTGATTATTGATTTTGCCCAAAATTATTCTTTCTAGAAGTTTTCCCACCACTGTAGTTAAACTGACTGGCCTGTTGTTGCTGGGTTGATCTTTACACCCTTTTTTGATCAAGGGTGTAACGTTTACAATTCTCCAGTCCTCTGGCATTACCCCGAGTCCAAGGAAGACTGAAAATTTATGTCCAGTGCCTCTGTGATTTCCACCCTCACCTCCCTCAGTATCCTTGGATACATCCCATCTGGTCCTGGTGTTTTATCCACTTTAAGTACAGACAGCCTATCTAATACTTCCTCTTTATCAATTTAAACCCCACTCGTGTCTGACTTACCTCCTCTTTCAACATTGCCTGGGTTGCATCTTAGAACCATAGAAAGTTTATGGCACAGAGAGAGACCACGGCCCATCGTGTCTATGCTGTCTGAAAAACGATCCATCCATTCCGATCCAAACTTCCAGCATTTGATAGATTACAGCACTTGAGGTGCATATCCAGACACCTTTTGAATGAGTTGTGGGTTTCTGCCTCAACTACCCTTTCGGACAGTGAGTTCCAGGCTCCCACTACCCGCTGGGTGAAAAATAAAATCCGCAGCTCACTTATAATCTTCCTACCAATCACTTTAAATCTATTCCCCCTTGTCACTGACCTTTTTGCTAAGGGGAATAGACCCTTCACCTCCACTCGAACCAGGCCCCTCAACATTTTGTACATTTCAATCCGATTTCCCCTCAGCCTTCTCTGTTCCAAGGAGAACAAGCTCAGCCTATCCAATCTTTCCTCATGGCTGCACTTTTCCAGTCCTGGCAACATCCTCATAAATCTCCTCAGTACCCTCTCTAGTACAATTACATCCTTTCTGTAATGAGGTGAGCAGAACTGCACACAGTACTCAAGTTGTGGCCTAAGCAATGAGTATTACTGTTCCAGCATAACCTCCCTACTCTTATATTCTATACCTCGGCTAATAAAGAAAAGGATTCCGTATCTTCTTCCTTGTTAAAGACAGATGCAATGTATTTATTTAGTACCTCAGCTATGCCCTCTGCCTCCATGTGTAAATCCCATTTCTGGTGCTGAGTCAGCCCCATTCCTCCTTTTACTACCCTTTTTACTATTTATATGTTTGCATAAAACATTGGAATTTTCTTTTATGCTAGCTGCCAGTCTCTTTTCATGCTCTCTCTTTGCTTCTGTTATTTGCTTTTTCACTTCCCCTCTGGACCCGCTATATTCAGCCTGGTTCTCAATAGAATTTTCCACCTGGCCTCTGTCATAAGTTTGAACATCGGTGAATAACTTTCTCAACTTTTCGTGCGACCTTCAAAGATCTGTGTGAATACACTCCAAGTTGTTCTGTTCCTGTCTCCTCATTTAAACAGTACCCATTTGTTTATATTGCCTTCCCTTACGCTTCCTGCAAAAACATACCACTTCACACTTCACAGTGTGAAATTACATCTGCCATGTTCCTCCCCATTTCACCAGTCAGTCTCCATCATCCTGAAGTCTGTTACTATCCTTCTCACTGTGTATTAACATTTCCAACTTTCCTGTCATCTGGAAACTTTGACATTATCCCCTCTGTACCCAAGCCCATTGCATTAACATACAGCAACAGTAATCCCAACACTGACCGTGGGGAACCCCACTGTGTACTTCCCTCCAGACTGAACAATAACCATTCTCCAATACTGCCTGCTTTCTCTCACTGAGCTAATTTCCTGCATGCTGCCATTGAAAATAAAAGACTTTCATTGATATAGCGCCTTGAATGACGACTGCATGTCCCAAAGTGATTTACAACAAATGAGGACTTTCTAAAGTGCAGTCATACTTGTAATGTAGGAAACAGGGCAGACAATTTCCGCTCAGCAAGATCCCACAAGCAGCAATGTGATCATGATCAGATCTGTTTTTGTGATGTTGATTGAAGGAGAAATATTGACCAGGACAACGGGAATAATTCCCTTGCTCTGCTTCTACATAGTGCGGTGGGATCTTTAACATCCACCTGAGAGGACAGACTGCAACTTTGTTCAAAGTTTCATTCGATAGACTGCACCTCTGACAGTGCAACACACCCTCAGGACTGCACTGTAATGTCAGCATTGATTCTTGTGATCAAGTCCTGCAGTGACACTTGATCCTGGAAGCTTGTGACTGAAAGAGGAGAGAGATACAAACTGAGTCAAGGCTGATATTGGTCCTTTAATCGCATGTGAATCTAATTTGGCAACATGGCTGTTATTAGAATTAGAAATAGAACATTACAGCGCAGTACAGGCCCTTCGGCCCTCGATGATGCGCCGACCTGTGAAACCATCTGACCTAAACTATTCCATTTTCATCCATATGTCGATCCTTTGACCACTTAAATGCCCTTAAAGTTGGCGAGACTACTACTGTTGCAGGCAGGGCGTTCCACGCCCCTACTACTCTCGGAGTAAAGAAACTACCTCTAACATCTGTCCTCTATCTATCATCCCCCAACTTAAAGCTATGTCCCCTCGTGTTTGCCATCACCATCCGAGGAAAAAGACTCTCACTATCCACCCTATCTAACCCTCTGATTATCTTATATGTCTCTATTAAGTCACCTCTCCTCTTCCTTCTCTCCAACGAAAACAACCTCAAGTCCCTCAGCCTTTCCTCGTAAGACCTTCCCTCCATACCAGGCAACATCCTAGTAAATCTCCTCTGCACCCTTTCCAAAGCTTGCACATGCTTCCTATAATGTGGTGACCAGAACAGCACGCAATACCTCAGGTGCGGTCTCACCAGAGTTTTGTAAAGCTGCAGCATGACCTCGTGGCTCCGAAACTCGATCCCCCTATTAATAAAAGCTAACACACCATATGCCTTCTTAACAGCCCTATTAACCTGGGTGGAAACTTTCAGGGATTTATGTCCCTGGACACCAAGATCTCTCTGTTCATCTGCATTACCAAGAATCTTCCCATTAGCCCAGTACTCTGCATTCCTGTTACTCCTTCCAAAGTGAATCACCTCACACTTTTCCGCATTAAGCTCAATTTGCCATCTCTCAGCCCAGCTCTGCAGCCTATCTATGTCCCTCTGTGCCCCACAACATCCTTCAGCACTATCCACAACTCCACCGACCTTCGTGTCATCCGCAAATTTACTAACCCACCCTTCTACACCCTCATCCAGGTCATTTATGAAAATGACAAACAGCAGTGGCCCCAAAACAGAACCTTGCGGTACACCACTGGTAACTAAACTCCAGAATGAACATTTGCCATCAACCACTACCCTCTGTCTTCTCTCATCTAGTCAATTTCTGATCCAAAGCTCTAAATCACCTTCAACCCCATACTTGTGTATTTTCTGCAATAGCCTACCGTGGGGAACCTTATCGAACGCCTTACTGAAATCCATATACACCACATCCACGGCTTTACCCTCATCCACCAGTTTGGTCACCATCTCGAAAAACTCAATAAGGTTTGTGAGGCACGACCTACCCTTCACAAAACCGTGCTGACTATCTCTAATGTACTTATTCTTTTCAAGATGATTATAAATCCTGTCTCTTATAACCTTCTCCAACATTTTACCCACAGCCGAAGTAAGGCTCACAGGTCTATAATTACCAGGGCTGTCTCTACTCCCCGTCTTGAACAAGGGGACAACATTTGCTATCCTCCAGTCTTCCGGCACTGTTCCTGTCGACAATGACGACATAAAGATCAAGGACAAAGGCTCTGCAATCTCCTCCCTGGCTTCCCAGAGAATCCTAGAATAAATCCCATCTGGCCCAGGGGACTTATCTATTTTCCTACTTTCCAAAATTGCTAACACCTCCTCCTTGTGAACCTCAAACCCATCTAGCCTAGTAGTCTGAATCTCAGTATTCACCTCGACAACATTTTCTTTCTCTACTGTAAATACTGACGAAAAATATTCATTTAACGCTACCCCTATCTCCTCTGATTCCACACACAACTTCCCACTACTATCCTTGATTGGCCCTAATCTAACTCTAGTCATTCTTTTATTCCTGATATACCTATAGAAAGCCTTAGGGTTTTCCTTGATCCTATCCGCCAATGACTTCTCGTGTCCTCCGCTTGCTCTTCTTAGCCCTCCCTTTAGATCCTTCCTTGCTCGCTTGTAACTCTCAAGCGCCCGAACTGAGCCTTCACGCCTCATCCTCACATAAGCCTTCTTCTTCCTTTTGACAAGCGTCTTCAACTTCTTTATTAAACCGCGGCTCCCTCGCTCGACAACTTCCTCCCTGCCTGACAGGTACAGACTTATCAAGGACACCCAGTAGCTGCTCCTTGAATAAGCTCAACATTTCTATTGTGCCCATCCCCTGCAGTTTCCTTCCCCATCCTACGCATCCTAAATCTTGCCTAATCGCATCATAATTTCCTTTCCCCCCAGCTATAATTCTTGCCCTGCGGTATATACCTGTCCCTGCCCATCGCTAAGGTAAACCTAACCGAATTGTGATCACTGTCACCAAAGTGCTCACCTACATCTACATCTAACACCTGGCCGGGTTCATTACCTAGTACCAAATCCAATGTGGCATCGCCCCTGGTTGGCCTGTCTACATACTGTGTCAGAAAACCCTCCTGCACACACTGGACAAAAACTGACCCATCTAAAGTACTCGAACTATAGTATTTCCAGTCAATATTTGGAAAGTTAAAGTCCCCCATAACAACTACCCTGTCACACTCGCTCCTGTCTAGAATCATCTTCGCTATCCTTTCCTCTACATCTCTGGAACTATTCGGAGGTCAATAGAAGACTCCCAACAGGGTGACCTCTCACCTGTTTCTAATCTCGGCCCATACTACCTCAGTAGACGAGTCCTCAAACGTCCTTTCTGCCGCTGTAATACTCTCCTTGATTAACAATGCCACACCCCCCCCCCCCACCTCTTTTACCATCTTCTCTGTTCTTCCTGAAACATCACAATCCCGGAACCTGCAACATCCATTCCTGCCCCTGCTCTACCCATGTCTCCGAAATGGCCACTACATCGAGATCCCAGGTACCAACACATGCTGCAAGCTCACCCACCTTATTCCGGATGCTCCTGGCGTTGAAGTAGACACACGTTAAACCAGGTTCTTGCTTGCCAGTACCCTCTTGTGTCCTTATAACCTTATCCCTGACCTCACTACTCTCAACATCCTGCACACTGGAACTACAATTTAGGTTCCCATTCCCCTGCTGAATTAGTTTAAACCCCCCCCGGAAGAGCACTAGCAAATCTCCCCCCCCAGGATATTGGTACCCCTCTGGTTCAGGTGAAGACCATCCTGTTTGTAGAGGTCCCACCTACTCCAGAAAAGCCCCAATTATCCAGGAAACCAAAACCATCCCTCCTACACCATCCCTGCAGCCACGTGTTCAACTCCTCTCTCTCCCTATTCCTCGCTTCGCTATCACGTGGCACGGGCAACAACCCAGAGATAACAACTCTGTTTGTTCTCGCTCTCAGCTTCCACCCCAGCTCCCTGAATTTCTGTCTTAAATCCCCAACTCTCTTCCTACCTATGTCGTTGTTATGTGGTACTTTCTCAAACGCATGTTGAAAGGATCGGAATATTGTGAAAGTACAGGCAGGAGCAATCATAGAATCATAGAATCGATTAGACTGAATGAGGTCATTCGGCCCATCAAGTCTATGCTGACCCTTTCAAAGAGCATTCCAATTAGTCCCACCCCCTGGCTCATTCACTATATTCTTGAATTTGTTTCTGCTTCGGATATTTATCCAATTCCCTTTTGGGATATACTATTGAATCTGTATCCATCAGCATATCAGACAGTGCCTCCCAAATCCAAACCACTCAGAAACAAAAATCCTCATATCTGCTTCTTTTATCAATCGCCTTAAATCTGTGTCTCTGGTTAACGGCCCCTTGGAAAGTGGAAACAGTTTCTCTTTATTTAATTTATCTAAACCCTTCCTAATGTTAAACACCTCAGTCAAATATCCTCTGAAAGTTCCCTGCTCTAAGCAGAACAACCCCAGCTGCATAACTGTAATCCCTCATGCCTGGACAAATTCTAGTAAAACAGTTCTGTACCCTCTCCGAAGGCTTCATGTCCTTCCTAAAGTGTGGTTCCCAGTATTCGACACAAGACTCCAGGTGCAGCTGAACTAGTATTTTATATATGTTTTACATAATGTCCTTGCTTTTGTTCTTTTTGCCTCTATTTATAAACCCTAGGATCCCATACATTTATTAACTGTCAAGTTAAACTTTCCTGCCACCTTCAAAGATTTGTGTACACACACCCCAAGTGTCTCTGTTATTTTACCATCTTTATAGTTGTACCATTTAACTTGTATTGTCTCTCTTCAATCATCCTTTCAAAATGTATTACCTCACACATCTGCAATTCCAATTAAATATTGAGAAGATTGAAGTCATTGTTTTCTGTATCTGCTCCAAACATTTTCTTGTTACACACTTCATTCCTCTCCTTTGTAATTGTTTGAGACTAACCGAAACTGTTCACATACTTGGTTACATAGTTCACCTTGAGATGCCTTGAGATGAGTTTCCTACCAAATATTCACACCATCACTAAAACGGCCTATCTCCACCCTTGGTGGAGTTGCATGCTGGTTAAAGAGGAAATGAATGCAATAGTGAGGCAGGATATTAGCTCTGACGATGTCGAATATGTATGGGTGGAGTTGACAAACACTAAGGGGCAAAAAACCATGGTGGGGGTTGTATATAGACCCCCAGACTGTAGTGCTGAATTTGGGAATGGCATTGAACAGGAAATTAGAGACACATGCGATAAAGGAACATCTGCAATTATAGGTTTCTTGAATCTGCATATAGATTGGGCAAATCAAATTGGTCACAATACATTGTGGAGGAATTGCTGGAGAATATACGGGATAGTTTTCAGGACCAATCCTTTGAGCAACCAACTGGAGAACAGGCCATCCTAGACTGGTTATTGTGTAATGAGAGAGGAATAATTAACAATCTAGATGTGCGAGATCCCTTGGGGATGAACGACCATAATATGATAAAATCCTTCATCACGATGGAGAGTGACCTAGTTGATTCTGAGACTAGGGTCGTGAATCTTAATAAAGTAAGCTACGAAAGTATGAGGCATGAGCTGTCGATGATACATTGGGAAACGTTACTTAAAGAGATGACCCTGGATAGGCAAAGGCAAACATTCAAAGAGCGCATGGATAAACTGCAACAATTGTTTACTCCTGCCTGGCGAAAAAGTAAAACGAAAAAGGGAGCCAAATCATGGCTGACAAGGAGAAGTAGAGATAGCATTCGATCCAAGGAAGTGGCATATAAATTTTCCAGGAAAAAACAACAGACCTGAGGATTGGGAGCAGTTTAAAATTCAGCAATAGAGCACCAAGGGATTGATTAAGAAGGGGAAAATGGAGTATGAGAGTAAGCTTACGGGAACATAAAAACTGACTGTAATGGTATGTGAAGCGGAAAATATTGGCGAAGACAAATGTAGGTCCGTTACATTCAGAAACAGGGGAATGTATTCTGGGAAACAAAGAAATGGCTGACCAACTAAATGCATACTTTAGTTCTGTCTTCACAAAGGAGGACACCAATATAATCCCTGAAATGTTGGTAAATACAGGGTTTAGTGAGAGAGAGGAACTGAAAGAAATCAGTATTAGTGGAGAAATGGTGTTGGGGAAGGAGATGGTATTGAAGGCCGATAAATCCCCAGGGCCTGATAATCTACATCCCAGAGTACTTAAAGAAGTGGCCCTAGAAATAGTGGATGCATTGGTGGTCATCCTCCAAGATTCTATGGACTCTGGAACAGTTCCTACAGATTGGAAGGTAGCTAATGTTATCCCACTATTAAAAAAGGGAGGGAGAGAGAAAGCAGGGAATTATAGACCAGTCAGCCTGACATCGGTCGTGGGGAAAATCCTGGAGTCCATTATTCAATATTTTGCAGCAGAGCACTTAGAGAACAGTAGAATCGGACAGAGTCAGCATGGATTTATGAAAGGGAAATCATGCTTGATAAATCTACTAGAATTCTTCGAGGATGTAACGAGTAGAGTTGATGAAGGGGAGCCAGTGGATGTGGTTTATTTGCACTTTCAGAAGGCTCTCGACAAAGTTCCACGTAAGGGATTAGCATGTAAAATTAAAGTGGACGAGACTGGGGGTAGTATATTGCGATGGATAGAAAATTGGTTGGCAGACAGGAAACAAAGCATTGGAACATACGGATCTTTTTCTCAATGTCAGACAGTGATTAGTGGGGTATCGCAGGGATCGGAGCTAGGACCCCAACTATTCACAATATATATTAATGATTTAGATGAGGAAACTAAATGTAATATCTCCAAATTTGCAGATGATACAAAATTGAGTGTGAGGGTGAATTGTAAGGAGGATGCAGAGAGGCTTCAGGGTGATTTGGACAAGTTGAGTGAGTGGGCAAATGCACGGCAGATGCAGTACAATGCGGATAAATGTGAAGTTATTCACTTTACTAGCAAAAACAGGAAGGCAGATTACTATCTGAACGGCTATAAACTGAGAGAGGGGAATACGCAGCGAGACCTGGGTGTTCTCGTACACCAGTCACTGAAGGTGAGCATGCAGGTGCAACAGGCGGTAGAAAAAGGAGAATGTATGTTGGCCTTCATAGAGACAGGATTCGAGTACAGGAGCAGGGATGTTTTGCTGCAATTATACAGGGCCTTGGTGAGGCCACACTTGGAATATTGTGTGCAGTTTTGGTCTCCTTATCTGAGGAAGGATGTTCTTGCCATCGAGGGAGTGCAGTAGAGTTTTACCAGACTGATTCCTGGGGTGGGAGGACTGTCGTATGAGGAGAGATTGGGTCGGTTAGGACTGTATTCACTGGAATTCAGAAGAGTGAGGAGGGATCTCATCGAAACCTATAAAATTCCAACATGACTTGACAGGGTAGATGCAGGAAGGATGTTCCCGATGGTGGGGGACTCCCGAACCACGGTTATAGTCTAAGGATATGGGGTAAAACCTTCAGGACTGAGATGAGGAGACATTTCTTCACCCAAAGAGTGGTGAGCCTGTGGAAACCTCTCATCACGCCCATGTCCAAGGGAGATTGGAAGGTTCTGGTCAGCGCCTCCGCTATTTCCACCATTGCTTCCCTCAGCAACCCCCATACATCCCATCCAGACTGGATAAATGTTCAACTTTATTGTGGTACAAAAGTGTTGGATTGAAAAGGGTTAACTGAATCTGTTTGTTCCGTGACTGTAATTAATGTCAGTCTCCATGGACCCTAAAATAAAAGCAAAATACTGCGGATGCTGGAAATCTGAAACAAAAACAAGAAATGCTGGATTCACCCAGCAGGTCTGGCAGCATCTGTGGAAAGAGAAGCAGAGTTAACGTTTTGGGTCAGCGACCCTTCTTCGCAACTGACAAATATTAGAACAGTCACAGATTATAAACAAGTGAGGTGGGGGTTGGGCAAGAGATAACAAAGGAGAAGGTGCAGATTGGACCAGGCCACATAGCTGACCAAAAGGTCACGGAGCAAAGGCAAACAATATGTAAATGGTGTGTTGAAAGACAAAGCATGAGTACAGATTAGGTGTGAATATACTGAATATTGAACAGCAGCAAGTGCAAACCTGAAGAACAACAACCTTTAAAAAACAGTGGGTAAGCAAACTGAACAAACTAAGATGAAATGAAATAAATGCAAAAAAATATTGTAAAAAATGTAAAAAGGAATGTAAAAAAAAAGGAAGAAAAAATAACTAAAAATGACTAAAAATGAAAGTAAAGTGGGGGGCTGTCATGCTCTGAAATTATTGAACTCAATGTTCAGTCCGGCAGGCTGTAGTGTGCCTAATCGGTAAATGAGATGCTGTTCCTCGAGCTTGCGTTGATGTTCACTGGAACACTGCAGCAATCCCAGGACAGAGATGTGAGCATGAGAGCAGGGGGGAGTGTTGAAATGGCAAGTAACCGGAAGCTCAGGGTCCTGCTTGCGGTCTGAGCGGAGATGTTCCGCAAAGCGGTCACCCAGTCTGCGCTTGGTCTCCCCAATGTAGAGGAGACCACACTGTGAGCAGCGAATACAGTATACTACATTGAAAGAAGTACAAGTAAATCGCTGCTTCACCTGAAAGGAGTGTTTGGGGCCTGGGATAGTGAGGAGCGAGGAGGTAAATGGGCAGGTATTACATCTCCTGCGATTGCAAGGGAAGGTGCCCTGGGACGGGGACGAGGTGGTGGGGGTAATGGAGGAGTGGACCAGGGTGTCGCGGAGGGAACGATCCCTTCGGAATGCTGACAGGGGAAGGGAGGAGAAGATGCGACTGGTAGTGGCATCACGCTGGAGGTGGCGAAAATGGCGGAGGATGATCCTTTGAATATGGAGGCTGGTGGGATGAAAAGTGAGGACAAGGGGAACCCTGTCACGGTTCTGGGAGGGAGGGGAAGGGGTGAGGGTAGAGGTGCGGGGAATGGGTCGGACACGGTTGAGGGCCCTGTCAACCACAGTGGGGGGAAATCCTCGGTTGAGGAAAAAGGAGGTCATATCAGAAGCACCGTCATGGAAGGTAGCATCATCAGAGCAGATGCGTCGGAGACGGAGAAACTGGGAGAATGGAATGGAGTCCTTACAAGAGGTAGGGTGTGAAGAAGTGTAGTCGAGGTAGCTGTGGGAGTCAGTGGGCTTATAATGGATATTGGTAGACAACCTATCCCCAGAGATGGAGACAGAGAAGTCGAGGAAGGGAAGGGAAGTGTCAGAGATGGACCATGTAAAGGTGAGAGAAGGGTGGAAATTGGAAGCAAAGTTGATAAAGTTTTCTAGTTCGGGGCGGGAGCAGGAAACAGCACCGATGCAGTCATCAATGTACCGGAAAAAGAGTTGGGGGAGGGGGCCTGAGTAGGACTGGAACAAAGAATGCTCGACATATCCCACAAAAAGACAGGCATAACTAGGACCCATGCGGGTACCCATAGCGACACCTTTTACTTGAAGGAAATGCATGGAGTTGAAGGAGAAGTTGTTCAATGTGAGAACAAGTTCAGCCAGGCGGAGGAGGGTGGTGGTGGATGGGGACTGGTTGGGCCTCTGTTCCAGGAAGAATCGGAGAGCCCTCAAACCATCCTGGTGGGGGATGGAGGTGTAGAGCGAGTGGACGTCCATAGTGAAGAGGAGGCGGTTGGGACCAGGAAACTGGAAATTGTCAAAATGACGAAGGGCGTCAGAAGAGTCACGGATGTAGGTGGGAAGAGACTGGACCAGCGGAGAAAAGATTGAGTCTAGATAGGAAGAAATAAGTTCAGTGGGGCAGGAGCAGGCTGACACAATGGGTCTGCCGGGACAGTCCCGTTTGTGGATTTTGGGAAGGAGGTAGAAGCGGACTGTCCGGGGTTGCGGGACTATGAGGTTGGAAGCTGTAGAGGGAAGATCTCCAGAGGAGATGAGGTCAGTGACAGTCCTTTGGACGGTGGCTTGATGTTCGGTTGTGGGGTCATGGTCCAGAGGGAGGTAGGAAGAGGTGTCTGTGAGTTGGCATTGAGCTTCTGCAAGGTAGAGGTCGGTACGCCATCCAACAACAGCACCACCCTTGTCTGCAGGTTTGATGACCATGTTGGGGTTAGACCTGAGAGAACGGAGTGCCTCAAGTTCAGAGGGGGACAGGTTAGAGTGAGTGAGGGGGGCAGAGAAATTGAGACGACCAATGTCTCGCCGACAGTTTTCAATGAAGAGATCAAGAGCGGGTAAGAGGCCAGGGGGAGGGGTCCAGGTAGAGGGAGAATGCTGGAGGCGGGTGAATGGGTCTGCTGGTCGGGGGGAGGACTCCTGGTCGAAGAAGTGAGCCCGGAGGCGGAGGCGACGGAGGAAGAGCTCAACGTCATGCCGGGCGCGAAATTCATTGAGGTGGGGGCGTAAGGGGAAAAAACTGAGACCTTTGCTGAGTACAGAACGTTCAGCATCAGAGAGGGGGAGGTCAGAGGGTATAGTGAATACACGGCAAGGGGTCAGATCAGAAGGGGTGGGGTCAGAGGGAAGTGAAGCGGAAGGAGGATCTGGAGGGGCATTAGTCCCCATCAGCTGCTGGAGCTTGCGTTCCTTAACACCTGAAAGGAAGAAAAAAAGTTTTTTGTTAATGCGTCGGATGAGACGTAAGATGAGATGAAACTGCGGAGTAGAACAGATTTGAGATAAGGTGAGACGGTGCTGCTGGAGAGAGAGGTCCAGTGTGTGCATATGGCGGCGCATAGCACTGAGTGTGGATCTCAGGATGCGGCGAGAGTAGCAGTCCGAGGAACGTTGTATTTCTCGGAGATACCTGTGATCCTGGGTGGTTTCAAAGCATGATGGGTGAAACTGCAGTTGGAATCCACGTGGAATCAGTCGGAGCTGGAGACAGTCACTGAGGAAGGAGATGTGGCTGTGAAAACGAGTTTTGGTAGATACCTTATCAAACACCAGGAGGGAAATAGAAAGCAATGAAGGTGAACAAGGTAAAAGAGACAAACGAAAATCCCGTCCGAGAGAAGAGCAGAACTTCTTCAAGGTAGGCATTCCTGGAAGAGAAGTGGCAGTGAATTAAACGCTAAAATAAAAGCAAAATACTGCGGATGCTGGAAATCTGAAACAAAAACAAGAAATGCTGGAATCACTCAGCAGGTCTGGCAGCATCTGTGGAAAGAGAAGCAGAGTTAACGTTTCGGGTCAGCGACCCTTCTTCGGAACTGACAAATATTAGAAAAGTCACAGGTTATAAACAAGTGAGGTGGGGGTTGGGCAAGAGATAACAAAGGAGAAGGTGCAGATTGGACTAGGCCACATAGCTGACCAAAAGGTCACGGAGCAAAGGCAAACAATATGTTAATGGTGTGTTGAAAGACAAATCATGAGTACAGATTAGGTGTGAATATACTGAATATTGAACAACAGCAAGTGCAAACCTGAAGAAAAACAACCTGAAAAAAACAGTGGGTAAGCAAACTGAACAAACTAAGATGAAATGAAATAAATGCAAAAAAAAATTGTAAAAAATGTAAAAAGGAATGCAAAAAAAGGAAGAAAAAATAACTAAAAAAGACTAAAAATGAAAGTAAAGTGGGGGGCTGTCATGCTCTGAAATTATTGAACTCAATGTTCAGTCCGGCAGGCTGTAGTGTGCCTAATCGGTAGATGAGATGCTGTTCCTCGAGCTTGCGTTGATGTTCACTGGACCCTAATTGTGTCACTGGACGTTTCCATCTCCTATTAATAAGGGGCTTCTTTCAATGTGTTATTCCATAGTGTCAGTGGGAACATCAGCTCCGGCACTTACAGAGATCAGCTGCTCCAGAGAGATAGAGAGAGGATAGGTTAGAATCTGAGAACAAAAGACTGGAATGTTACAACAATGGGTCAGAATCTGAGAA
Organism: Heterodontus francisci; assembly: GCF_036365525.1. Classification (NCBI taxonomy): domain Eukaryota; kingdom Metazoa; phylum Chordata; class Chondrichthyes; order Heterodontiformes; family Heterodontidae; genus Heterodontus; species Heterodontus francisci. Next base: position 805,483 of record NW_027142045.1, read on the forward strand.
CAATAGATTGGAATGTTACAACAATGGGTCAGAATCTGAGAACAATAGATTGGAATGTTACAACAATGGACAGGAGTTGATCCTCGGAACTTTACTCTCTTTCTACATATTATGATCGGTTCTCGTTAAACTCTCGCATCTATCTCGCACTGAAGATTATTCAATATATTTACTGTCCCATCCTGGCTATTATTGGTGTCCCTGGTAAGTCTCTCTATCTAGCTATTAATTCTTTAAACCATGTTTAACTGCATTACTGCTCCTGTAATTTACTCTGCCCTTCTTGCTGCCGTTGTTATGCCTGGTGAATATCTCCAGCTATTAGCTCTATAAACCATTGTCAACTGTATTACAGTTCTTGTCATTTACTCTCTCACCTTTGCTGCTGTTGCTGTCTCTATTTCAGGCTAGTAGATCTGCAAACCCTGTTTCACTGAAATACTGTTCTGGAATGTAAATTTTGGGAAGACTGAAGCCAGTGTCATTGGTCTCCATCTCAAACTCCACCCCCTATCTGGGAAGCACATACTCCACTCTGCCCAATTTCTGTGGCTCAACCAGACAGCTTACAACTTCTGTGTTATATTTAAACCTGAGCTGAGTTCATCTCCATATTCTTTCCATCACAAACCCTGCTGAAAACCATCTCTGTAATATCACCCATCTCCACCTCTGCCTCAGCCCCTCGACAGCGTAAACCCTCATCCACATCACAGTTAAATACACAGTTGACTATTCCAATTCCATCTTGGTCACCCTCCCAGTTATAAACCTCCATAAACCACAGCCCATCCAGAACTCTGCTGCCTGTATCCTAACTCACACCAAATCCCGATCACCCATCACCCCTGTGCTCACTGATCTCCATTGGCTCCCGGTCTGGCAGCACCATAATTTTAATATTCTCATTCGTGTGTTTGAATCTCTCCATGGCCTCACCCTTCCATTTATTCACTTTCCCCTGTCCATTTCACATATTCCTGCAAATCTTTCGACTTCAATCTTTTTTCTGTTCTCCTTGTAAAGTGAATTTATTTCCCTCTGTATGTGTCCCGAGACAGGATTTTAGACTCTGCAGCAAGACTGCTGCTGATGGTACAGAAGCTGGGATTCATAAAGAGATGTGAATCGCACATCCGGCCACTTCCAGTGCGGTCTGCACAATATCCCATGCTGGGCGGGGCTCCAGCCCAGTCGTATCATCTATGTGCTGTTAGCGTGGTCTTCACAGCCGGCCACTTCTACTGTGGCCTGCACACTGTCCCAAGCTGGGCAGAGCTCTAGCTCAATTGTACCTTGTATGTGTTGTTCCTTTGAGGGTGGATTTGAAAGTGATGTCAATGTACCATAGCAGCAGCTTTGATGTACTTCTTTGAAACTTGGTCAGTCCAATGACCGCCTGTGTTAGTCACTCTCAGTTGAACATACATTCAAAGGATGAATTTAAAAGGACCAGTCATCCAACTGACAGGTGAGGGGCTTTTGACTTACTTCTGCTATTGTAAAGTTAATGGAGGTGCTGTGGATGGTTTTCTGGAGGTTGTGTTGTGAGCTGCTGCAGACATGCAAGGAGGACAGAAGATTTGGTGACCCAACTCTGGACGAGGTATGGGGACTGTAGTTACAGTGAAACTGGGTCTGTCACATGAGCAACAAATGGAGCAGAGGCTGCAGAGAGGGGAAGCTCTGTAAAGAGGGAGGAGGAGGGGGCTCTGCACTACCCACCCCGGGTTTTCCAAGAGCACTTTTCCTACCTACACCTAACCCAGGAGCAGTGTGTGAGATGACTCTGATTCAATAAGGAGGTGGTCACAGAGCTGTGTCACCTCCTGTAACACAACCTGGAGCCTCACACCAGGGTTAGGACGGAGCTGTCAGTGGCCGTTAAGGTCACAGTTTCATTGAACGGCTATGTATCTGGATCGTTCCAGGCAGGAGCAGGAGACAAATCCAACAGAGAGTGGTAGAAATCGATAGTCATTTACAATACAGAAGGAGGCCATTCAGCCCCTGCATGCCGGCTCTCTGTGGAACAATCCAGTCAGTTCCACTTCCCCGCTCAATTTCCGTATCCCTGCAAGTTCATTTCCTTCAGGTGTCCATCCAGTTTCCTTTTGAAATCATTGATTGTCTCAGCTTCCACCACCCTCATGGGCAGTGAGTTCCAGCTCATTACCATCCACTGTGTAAAAAGGTTCTTCCTCATATTCCCCCTGTATCTCTTACCCGAAACCTTCCATCTGTGTCCCCTAGGCTGTGTTTCATCAGTTAATGGGAACAGTTTTTCCTTGTCTATCTTTTCTAAGTCCATCATAATCATGTACACCTCTATCAAATCTCTCTCAATCTCCTTTTCACCAGGAGAACAACTCCATCTTCTCCAAACTCACTTTGTAACTAAACTCCCATCCCTGGAATTATTCTGGTAAATCTCCTCTGCACCCTCTCAGGGACTTCCACATCCTTCCTACAGTGTGGTGACCAGAACTGGACACAGTTCTCGAGTTGGTGTCTAACCAAAGCTTTATGAAGGTTCCGCATAACTTCCCTTATTTTGTATCTTTGCCTCTAATGATGAAGCCCAAGATCTGATATGATTTGCTAAACACCCTCCTAATATGTCCAGGCACCTTCAAAGATCAATACATATGGAGCCACAGGTCCCTCTGTTCCTGCACAATCTTTGGAACTGTGTCATTAAGTCTATATTGCCTTCCTCTTCCAACTGACAAAATGCATCACATCACACTCCTCTTTATTAAGTTCTACCTGCCACTTCTCTGTCCATTCTGCTAGCCGATCTATATCATGTTGCAGGTGGTTTGTGACATCCTCCAAGATTGCAATCATCAGAAAAAATGCAAATTCTTCTCTGTATTCCAAGATCCATATCATTTATATGTAGCAAAAAAAAAGCACAGTATTCCTCGCACTGACCATTGGGAAACATCACTGTCTACCATCCTCCAGTCTGAAAAACAACCATTTAACACATTTCTCTTTTTTCTGTCATTTGGACAATTTTTGATCCAAATGGATGCTATTCCTGAGATTCAATTTTTTTAACCAAGCTTTTGTGTGGTTGTTCATCAAACAATTTCATCAAATCCATGCATACAACATCCACCACATTCCCTTCATCAACCTTCTCAGATCATCGAAATAAATTCAATTAGTTCAGTCAAGCATGATCTGCCTTTTTAGAAATCCGTGCTGACAATCCTCAATTAACTCAAACCTCTCCAAGTGTGTGTTGATTTTTCCCTGATTATTGCTTCTAAAACCTGACTCACCAATGATGTTAAACTAACTGAACAGTAGTTGCGAGGCCTGTGTGTTGTCCATTGATAATTCTGGGAGGTGAGGGTAACCATATATGTCATCATTTTCTTCCTCAGCAGGGAGAAGCAGGATGAGTGATCCCGTGGCTTTGTCAGGATAGCGGGATTCCTAATGGTGTAGGTAGCTCTGCGGGGCCCCCATGTCAACGGGGAGAGTCACAGGAACTGGAAGCACTCTCACGCCATTAATGTACAGTTGGTGTGTGTGCCTGCCCAGTACATCATGTTGGTGAAGTCCACTATCCTGGCAGCAGCAAGGATACCTTCATTCTAAAGCAATCAGCCGGTCCCAATACTCCGGGGCTCCATGCAGAACCAGAATGTGGCTTCTCGGAGGCAAAGGAAACTCCTCTAGACACAGCTCATGTTTCTGCACCCCCAAATCACATCCCACACCAACCAACCTCACAAAATTACCATGTGTATAATGTGAGCAATGGAATCGCCAGGAACATGGTGGAACAGACCATCGGTGTGATGAAGCAATGCTTCCGATGTCTGAACCGCTCAGGGGTGCCCTCCAGTACACACTGGAGCAGGTGTCCAAGTTCATGGTGTTCTGCTGCATCCTTCATATCATTACCATCATGAGGACACAGGCATTGGCACCAGGAATCCGGAGGACACCTCAGGAGGAGGAGACATGGAGGATATTTCCTGTATGCCTTCCAGCCGGACAGGTTGTCGGAGAGTCCCTGCTAAGATTCCGGTTCCCATAGGACAACTTCTCTTTCCCGCCATGGATCCCCCATTCTCCACCATTACACCCATCTGAGATGCCCCATCACAGTGTTATTACAGCATAGAAGGAACTATTCAGCCAGTCGTGTCTGCACCGGCTCTCCGAATGCACAATTCACCTAATCCCATTCCCTGCCTTCTTCCCAGAACCCTACACGTTCTTCCTTCTCATATACCAGTTTATTCAGCTTTGGCATATTCATAGATGTGGTCACCACACTGCTGAAGAGCATGCAGGCAGAGAGGGAATGGGTGATCAGCAGGCAGTCAAAAGTTATCAGGCAGGTAGTGGGGGAGACCCCTGAGTGCATCTCACTCTCCAACAGGTATTCAGTTCTGTATACTGAGGAAAGTGATGCTTCTCCTGTGGAGTGCAGCCACAGCAAGTCCATGTCAACATGGGTGGCTAAGCTGCAGAGCGGGATACAGGGATGACTGGAAGAGCCATAGTGATCAGTGAGTCAATAGTCAGGGGAACAGACTGGCGTTTCTGTGGCCACAGACGTGAATCCAGGATGGTGTGTTGTCTCCCAGGTGCCAGGGTCAAGGATGTCACTCAGCGACTGCAGAGCATCTTGAAGGAGGAGGGGAACAGCCAGAAGTCGTGGTCCACATGGGAACCAACGACAGAGGTAGAAAGAGGGATGTGGTCTTGCAGTCAGAATTTAGGGAGCGAGGGAAGAAATTAGCAAGCAGGACCTCAAACATAGTCAAAAAGTAGAATTCTCCAGATTACTCCCAGTGCCAGGTGCAACTTAGTATAGAAATGGAAAGATAAGGCAGACGAATGTGTGGCTGGAAAGATGATGCAGGAGGGAGGGATTCATATTCCTGGGACACTGGGACCGGCTCTGGGGGAGATGGGACCTTCACAGGCCGGATGGGTTGCACGTGAACAGAGCCAGGACTGGGCTCCTTGCGGAACGTTTTGCGAGTACTGTTGGGGAGGGTTTAAACTAGTTTAGCAGGGAGGTGGGGGACCTGAGGGTAGACTCAGCTGGGAATAAATCAGAAATGAAAATGGAAGGTGGCAAATTAATGGATGAGTCTAGAAGACAGAGGATATGAGGATGAGAAAATGAAACAAAGGTTTGGCAGTGCTCAAGGGTATCTATTTCAATGTATGGAGTGCTGCAAATAAAGCAGATGAGCGGAGGGCAAAGATAGACATGTGGCAGTATGATATCATAGTTATTACAGAAACATGGCTTAAGGTGGGACAGGAATGGCAACTCAACATTCCTGGTTACCGGGTTTTCAGACGCAATAGGGAGGGGGTTAAGAAAGGAGGGGATTGGCAATTCTGGTCAAGGAATCTTTTGCAGCTGTGAGGAGGGATGATATGTTGGAAGGTTCATCAAGTGAGGCCATATGGATTCAGCTAAGGAACCACTGCTGGGAGTTTGATCTCGACAGCCAAATAGTCAGAGGTTGATAGAGGAGCAGATAAGTAGGCAAGTCTCTGAGAAGTGCAAGAACAATAGGGCAGTAATATTAGGGTATTTTAATCACCCCGATGTTAACGAGGATAGTTTTAGTATGAAAAGAATTGAGGGAGCAGAATTCTTGAGGTGCATTCAGGACAACATTTTTGTCCAGCATGCAGAAAGTCCAACTGGAGAGGGTGCAGTTTTGGACTTTGTTTTAGGAAATGACGATGGGCAGGTGGATGGAATGTCAGGGGAGAGCATTTTGGTGGGAGTGATCATAATTCAGTCAGTTATAACATAACTATGGAAACGTACAGACATAGAATACGAGTTAGAGTTCTAATTGGGGCAAGGCCAATTTTACTAAACCGAGGAGCGAAAGTGGACTGGAAACAGCGACTTGAAGGTAAATCAGTCTCAGAGCACTGGGAGGCATTCAAAGTGGAGATTCAAGAGGTTCAGGGTAAACATGTTCCCACAAAGGAAAAGAGTGAGGCGGCCAAATCTAGAGTCCCATGGATGTCAAGGATCCTATATGGTAAGATAAGACAGAAAAGGAAAGCATATATCCGACACTGAGAACTCAATACTACAGAAAGTTGAGAGGAGGTTAGAAAGTTGAAACACGAAAGAGGTGAGTTTATTATATTTAACAATATAAAACACATCCACACGAGAATCACACAGAAATAGATTACAGAGTGAGAAGTAAATTCTTGGTTGGATTGGAGTCCAGAATAAATATAAAAATAAAATACCCATTCTGTGAGGTTGGACGATTCGGAGGTCTTCTGGCTGAAGTTGTATTCTTGAAGTCTTTGGCTATTTGAAGTGTCCTTTGTGGCTGTCCCAAATGTCTCAGGGATTTCTTGGAGGCAGACTTGTAGGTGTCTTCCTTTCCCTGATGTCTCTGTCTGTAGTAATCTATAGACCTGGAGGGACCACAGTCGGATGTGGTTTTCAAACTTGTGATGTTATCTGAAGAGAGAGAAGGGACACAACCCTTCTGCTTCTGCACAATTTGAACCACTGGCTTGTCTGTCTTTGTCCAGCAGAAACTAACAGCTTTCACAGAGATGGGCAGAAGGTCTCATGACTGCCTCACTGTATTCCCTAGACCCTTATAATGAGATTCAAGGTTGGAAACTTCTATCTCCCCAGGGTTCAGGATACCAGTATTTACACTTGGAGGAGTTTGCTCTTTCAAAGTCAGTGTGTCAGGGTGGCCTTGTATGCCATGTCAATGATTGTAAGCTTAGGTCATTCAATCGCTAGAACAAGCCAGTGATTTGGGTCCAGGCTCATCAGACGTGTCTCCTGTTGTAGGCCTTGGAATGTGAAAAAGTATTTCAGATGCCAATTGCGGTGGCCATCTTGGCTGCCTGTTTTTTCAAGTTTAACTGTCGGATTTTTCCATTAAATATTTAGTGTAAGTTTCCAATCTATGAATTAAAATTCATCATTTGGCATAATGTGTTATCTTGACACTGCAAATGTGATAATAGGAGCATTTCATTGCAGAATTGTGGGAAGAAATAGACGGAAACACACATTTATTCCCAATAATCACTTCTCAAATTCACACATTAACCTTAGAATTAATGCAGCTGACATTTTCTGTTACAGTTGTGCTGATTTAATTGTGTTGGAGTTTTTTTCTGGGATGGTTATGTGTCGGGTTCGACCCTGGACATTGCATCAACAGCTACTATATATTTTTTTATCTCTCCTGCAATGAAGCTTTAACCATTCAGGTTCCTGCACCTTGATAATCTTTCTCCCTGAACCGACAGTAAGTAATAACTTGTTTCTTTAACCCCAGTGAGGTGGCTGAGATTTCCTCTGGGCCTTTGTTCTTACTGAGTTCTGCTTTGAAATTGTTGGGTTTGATTAGATTTGGGTTTGGGATCTGATCATTGGGTTCTTCAGTGGGTAGATCCACACTGAGCTCACTGTTAGCTTTCTGGTGAGGTACACAAGTGCTGGTTACTTGAGGGTATTTTCCCTTCACGTTTCCCTTTACTATGTGGTGGATCTTTTTTCTAATCTGCCCTATATTCTCTGGGATATTAGTGTTCGCAGATGTCTGTCCAGCTTTCACTGCACTCTCCTGCGGCACTTCGACTAAGTAAGGCATCACCCTCACCATTGGCTTGCATGTTTGGGACCTTTCCTTGCCATTGCATGTTTATATAAATGCTGTTTGCAGCCTATTTAGGGTGCCTCTTGGACCTGCATTTAAGGAGGAGAGTGTGGGGATTAATGTATCTAACATTTCAGGGTTGACTAATCGGAGAATCGGAAATTCCAGTTGGTATTCCTCCTGGCCCTCCTCTAACCTGTCCTCATGATTCTTTTCAATCCTTCCCTCCTGACTGTCTGTCAGATCTGTAGTTGTCTGTCCCCTCCACAGCCTTTACTTTTTATTTCCTTTGGTCTGGGGTGTCAATTAAATAATTTACCTGGCTATTCCTTTTGCCACTCGATATGGACCACTGAACCGGGATTTCAGGGATTCACCCTGCATTGGGAATAGTAACAATACATGGTCTCTTGGCTGAAATGTTCTAACCTTGACATTTCTTTATGTTTACATTTTCACAGCTGCCTGGGAGATCTTTAGGTGTTCCTGAGCCATTGCACAGGCTCCCCTGAGCCGCTCCCAGAGCATGGAAATGTAGTCTAACACGGAAGACTCATTCCTCTGTCCCAAAAACTTCTCCTTGATTAGTTTAAGAGAATCTCTCACCTCGTGTCCAAAAACTAATTCAAAGAGACGAGAGCCAGTGGAATCATTGGTTAAGTCCCTGATAGGCAACAGGAGAAATCCCAGCCCTATGTCCCAGTCATGGGGTTACTCATAGCAGTATGGCCTGATCATTGTTTTTAGGGTCTGGTGGTACTGCTCCAAAGCCCCTTGTCACTGTGGTTGGTAAGCCTTGGACTTTATTTGGGTTATGTCCAGATTACCCATGACCGTTTCAAAAAGATTAGACATAAAATGCTTACCCTGGTCCATCTGGATCTCAGCAGGCAGCCCATATCGGGTAAAGAATTGGGTTAGCCCCTCCACAACTACCTTGGCAGAGATAGTTGTTCCGGAGAATGGTCTCTGGGAATCGGGTCACCACATCCAAAATGGTGAGAAGATACTGGTAATCCCTCTATTGTTTTCAGCGGTTGTCCTGCACAATCCACCAACACTCTGCTGAAGGGTTCCCCAAAAGCTGGTATGGGAATTATGGGTGAAGGTTTAACTGCAGATTGAGGCTTCCCCACAACCTGGCACGTGTGACCAGTTTTACAGAACTCTACCACATCTTCGTGGAGTTGTGGCCAGTCAAAATGCTGTCTTATGTGGGCTTCGATTTTTCATACACCGACATGTCCAGCCATTGGAAGTTCGTGGGCCATTCTTAATATTTCTTTAAGTGGACCTCAGCGGCACCACTATCTGGTGAACCACTGTCCACTCTTCATATGTAGGTCTATGAGGAGGTCTCCACTTTCTCATCAGCACCTCATTCTTTAAATAGTAGCACTCTGAAACTCCCTCTGCTTCAGTTTTTGTTTGGACAGTCTGTGATATATTTTTAACACTGGGTCCTGTTGCTGAGCCTCAACTAAGGAAGATCTGTTTAACACATCCTTTGGGTCCATTACCTTCCGAAAGAAGGTTTCAGACAACCAGCCAGTAGGGTCATCCATCTGCAGTGTCAGTTCAAAGGATTGTTTGGCCATGGACCGAGTCACCACACAATCAGGGAGAATGGCAGGGACCTTCCCCTGTAACTGCTCTTTCTCCCTGACCTCTTTTGATTTCTCGAGAACTACTGGGGAAGCTGCACCTTTTCCCCTGTCAGATTATTACCTGGGATTAGGTCGACCCATCCACCGGTAAACTAGGTACAATCCCCATGGTTACCGTCCTGAAACGAGGTCACACTCCAACTGCACCCGATATAAAAGTATGGACATATACCATCTTCCGATACCATTCACTAACACTCTAGCATTCACTGCACGCTCGGAGGAAGGTCATGCCTTTTCCCAGCAGAAGGGATTGGGTGGCCCCTCTATCCCTCAGTCTGACTAAGGGCTTGCTTGCCGCATTGGAGGAGTATGGGAACACTTTTTCTTGGGATACAAATTCCAGGTAACTCTCGGTGATTTTGTTAAGTTTTCCCGCTCTCTCTGTGGTAGGTTTACTGGGTCTGACTGCCGCAGTTAGAGGCACAGTCTGATGTGCCGTGCTTTCCATCGGGGCCCGTTTTCCTGCACTGATCTAGTGGACTCTGATTAATCCTACAGGTTTTCCCCGCCATTTCCATCATTCAGCTCGATGGTGATCTGCCTTATTACAGTGGAAACATACAGATCGTCGGCCATTATTCCTGCTCTCAGTATCGTCCTATTTGGCTTGAGGATGGGCCCCCGTGTGTCCAGCTTTTCCTTCTAGCCCATGGCTAGCCGGGATCCAATCATCCTCCTTTTATTCTCTGGTCTTCGGGGAGACAAGGGCAGTGTTTCCCTTTGGTGTTAAGGCCTTGTGTACAAGAGAAAATTCATCAGCCTGCAAAGCAACCAGCCTGGCTCTTTGAACCTCTTGCCCCTCTTTGTGGGTTTTAATGGGAGGGAGAGCGAGTTTTTGAACTCCTCGAGAACGATCTGAGGTTTACATATGTGGGCTCTATCTTGACTGTCAATATCTACTGGTCAAAAGAAAACATAAAAACAGAATGTAAAATCTTCTATAGATACATAAAAAGGAAACGTTTGGTTAAGACAAATGTGGGTCCATTGTGGCAAAGTCAGGAGAATTTATAATGGGGAACAGAGAATGGCAGAGAAGCTAAATGATTATCTTGTGTCTGTCCTAACTGAGGGAGATACAAGAAATCTCCCAGAATTAGAGATCCAAGGGACTCGGGAGAATGAGGACGTGAAGGAAATTAGTATTAGGAAGAAAGTTGCATTGGAGAAAATAATGGGGCTGAAGGTTGACAAGTCCCCAGGACCTGATATCCTGCATCTCAGAGTGTTGAAAGAGGTAACTATGGAGATAGTGGGTTCATTGATGATCATCTTTCAAAATTCTAGAGTCCACAGCGGTTCCTGCAGATTGGAAGGTAGCAAATGTCACTCCACTATTTACGAAGGGAGGGAGAAAGAAAACCGGAAATTAAGGATCTGTTAGCCTTACATCAGTCGTTGGTAAAAAGCTGGAATCTATTCCAAAGGATGTGATAAATGGACACTTGGATAATAATGATCTGATTGGGCATAGTCAACATGGATTTATGAATGGGAAATCATTCTTGACGAACCTGTTCGAGTTTTTATTGAGGATGTTACTAACCGAATTGGTAAAGGGGAGTCCGTAGACGTGGTATGCTTGGATTTTCCGAAGGCTTTCGATAAAGTCTCCCACAAGAGATCGGTTAACAAAATTAAAGCACATGGAATAGGAGATAATATATGTGTATGCATTAAGGATTGGTTAACAGGCAGAAAGCAGAGAGTAGGAATAAATAGCGCATTCTTGCGTTAGCCAGCTGCGACTAGTGGGGTGCTGCATGGATCAATGCTTGGGCCCAAGCTGTTCACAACATATATCAATGATTTGGGTATGAGGACAAACGTAATATTTCCAAGTTCACAGATGATACCAAAATAAGTGCGAATGCATGCTGTGAGGAATATGCAAAGAGGTTTCAAGGGAATTTGGACAGACTTAGTGAGTGGGCAAGAACATGGCAGAGGCAATATAAAGTGGACAAATGTGTGGTTATCCACTTTGGTAGGAGGAACAGATGCGCAGAGCATTTCTTAAATGGTAAGAGATTAGAAAGTGTAGATGTACAAAGGGATCTGGGTATCCTTGTCAATAAGTCACTGAAAGCTAACATGCAGGTGCAGCAAGCAATTAGGAAGGCTAATGGTATGTTAGCCTTTATCACAAGAGGACTTGTGTACAAGAGTAGTGAAGTCTTGCTTCAATTGTATAGAACCTTGGTTTGACCACACCTGGAGTGCTGTGTGCAGTTTTGGTCCCCTTACCTTAGGAAGGATATTATTGCCGTAGAGGGAGTGCAACGAAGATTCACCAGACTTGTTCCTGGGATGGCGGGTCTGTCCTGTGAAGAGAGAGTGGGGAAACTGGGCCTGTATTCTCCAGAGTTTCAAAGAACGAGAGGTCATAGAACATAGAACAGTACAGCACAGTACAGGCCCTTCAACCCACGGTGTTGTGCCGAACCTTTAACCTACTCAAGATCTAAGTAACTACCTATGCTTCATTCTACTATCGCCCATGTACCTAGCCAAGAGTCGCTTAAATGCCCCTAATGTATCTGCTTCTACTACCACCGCTGGCAGCGCATTCCACGCACCCACCATGATCTCATTGAAACCTACAGAATACTGAAATGGCTAGACCGGGTAGATGCTGGTAAAGTGTTTCCTCTGGTTGGGGAGTCTAGAACCAGCAGATACAATTTTAAAATAATAGAGAAGCCAGTTCGGACAGAGATGAGGGGAAATTTATTTACTCAGAAGGTTGTGATCTTTGGAATTCTCGATCCCAGAGGGCTGTGGAATCTCAGTCATTGTGTATGTTTAAAGTGGAGATTGACAGTTTTCTAAATACCAGTGACATAATAGGATATGGGGATAGTGAGGGAAAAAGGCATTGAAGTGGATGATCAGCAATTATGATATTGAATGGCAGGCCAGGCTCGATGGGCTGAATGTCCTACTCCAGCTCTTATGTTCCGAAGCTGCTTACCTCTTTCAAACTCGAGGTAAGTTTAGTCAAGCCGATTTCGAAGGGTTCAGAATTTTTGCTGGTACACCTCTGGAACTATCTCGTATGTACCCAGGATAGCATTTTTAGACATCATAAATCTGATGAACTTTCATCTGGCAACAGTGAATAAACCTGTTATTTTATTTTGCAAAAACAGTGTCCATCTCTCTGCGGGCTATTTCAGCTGCTTTGCAAGTTTTTTCAAAAGTGACAAAATATTCCGCCATCCTCCTCATTGAACTTTCTCATGAACTGGGAGAACTTTAAGAGCTCGGCGCATGGTTCTGATCTCGGGGTAGCTCCCTCACTAGCTGTGCCTTCACTGGGTGTATTGGGTCTTCTCTAGTTGTTTGAGCCACCTCAACTCCCTTTCTTCCTTCTCCTTCTGGAATACTCTTACTTTTTCCCTTTCACTTTGCTCTTTCTCGCCCTCTCTGGAATTCTAATTCTAGTCTCTTCTGTTCTAGTTTTACCACAGCTAACATTACTCTATCTGTTAGTAATTCTAACCCTGTGTGAGTCTTCAGCTTCAAGTGAAAAATGGTTGCACATGGGTCTGAGGATTTCGGGTTTCCGAGCTTTTGGACGGAGAGTAATCCCTAACTGTCCAGCCACATTACTCAACTTTCCACAGATGCTGCCAGACCTGCTGAGTGAATCCAGCATTTCTTGTTTTTGTTTCAGATTTCCAGCATCCGCAGTATTTTGCTTTTAATTTGTTACTCAACTTTTCAACTGATAGGATGTTAACCTGTACCGAGTTACTTTACTCTGTATGTAACTCCTTTATTGCGAATGGAACTCCTTTATTCAAAAAGACAGGGAGACAGAAAGCAGGAAGCTCCAGGCTATTTAGCTTTATATCTGTCCTGCAGAAAATGTGAGACGTTATTATTAAAGACGTAATAGCAGACACTTAGAAAAATCAGATAATCAGGCAGAGTCAACATGGTTTTCTGAAAAGGAAATCATGTTTAACAAAAGTTATTCGATTTCTTTGAAGAAGTAGCATGTGCTGTGGAGAAAGGGAAACAGGTGGATGTACTGTATTTGGAGTTCAAGAATGCATTTGATAAGGTGTCACATCAAACGTTATTGCTCATGGTAAAGGGGGTAACATATTGGCATGGATAGAAGATTTGCTAGCTCACAGGAAACAGAAGGTAGGCATAAATGGGTCATTTTCTGGTTGGCAAGGTGAAATGAGTGGTGTGACACAGGAATCAATGTTGGGGCCTCAACTTTTTACAATTTATAGAAATGACTTGGATGAATGGACCAAAGGTATAGTTGCTAAAATTGCTGATGACACCTAGTTAAGCAGTAAAGTAAGTTGTGAAGAGGACATCAGGAGGTTAAAAATGGAATATAGATAGGTGAAGTCAGTGGGCAAAGATCTGGCAAATGGAGTACAATGCGGAAAAATGTGAACTTGTCCATTTTGGCAGGAAGAATAAAAAAGAATCATATTATCTAAATGGTGAGAGATTGCAGAGCTCAGAGATGTAGAGGGATCTGGGTGTTCTACTGCATGAATCGCAAGAGGTTAGTATGCAGGTACAGCACGTAATTAGGAAAGCTAATAGAATGTTATCGATTATCATGAGGGGAATTGAATACAAAAGTAGGGAGATTATGCTTTAGCTGTACAGGGCATCGGTGAGACCACATCTGGAGTACTGTGTACAGTACTGGTCTCCTTATTTAAGGAATGATGTAACTGCATTGTAAGCAGTTCAGAAAAGGTTGACGAGACTAATACTTGGAATGGATTGGATTGTCTTCGGAGGAAGGATTGGACAGGCTAGGATTGTATCCGCTGCAGTTTAGAAGAGTAAGAGGCGACTTGACTGGAACATATACGATCATGAGGGGTCTTGACAGGGTGCATGTGGAAAAGGATGTTACCCATTGTGAGAGAATCTAGAGCTAGGGGTCACTATTTAAAAATAAGGAGTCGCCCATTTAAAACAGGAAAGAGGAGAATTTCTTTCTGTCAGAGGGTTGTGAGATTTTGGAATTATCTTCCTCAAAAGGCAGTAGAAGCAGAGTCTTTAAATATTTTCAAGCAAGGTAGATAGATTTTTGATAAACAAGGGGGTAACAGGTTATCGGAGGTAGGTGAGAAGTTAAAGTTGAGGTTAAAATCAGATTAGCGATGATCTTATTAAATGGCAAGGCAGGCTTGAGGGGCCGAGTGGCCTACTCCTGCTCTTAATTCGTATGTTCACGTGTTCGTTTGCGCTGGCTTTGGAGGGTACTGGCTTCGAATGTGGATATTTTAGTGCTCTAGCAGTGGAAAACACAATAAAACCGCTTTGAAATTTGTAATTGTTTTCTCAGGATCAGTTGTTTTTGCCACTTCTCTGGCCAAAGGAGGGGTACCAGAGGACTGGTGGACAGCGAATGTGGTACCATATTCAAGAAGGGTAGCAGGGATATACCAGGTAATTACTGGCCAGTGAGTCTAACATCAGTTGTTGGGAAACTATTGGAAAAAAATCTGAAGGACAGGATTAATCTCCACTTGGAGAGGCAGAGATTAATCAGGGATAGTCAGCATGGCTTTGTCAGGGGGAGATCGTGTCTAAAAAACTTGATTGAATTTTCGAGGAGGTGACTAGATGTGTCAATGAGGGTAAAGCAGTTCATGTAGTCTACACGAACCTCAGTAAGGCTTTTGATAACGTCCCGCATGGGAGATTGGTTAAGAAGGTAAGAGACAATGGGATCCAGGGTAATTTGGCAAATTGGATCCAAAATTGGCTTAGTGGCTAGAGGCAGAGGGTGATGGTTGAGCGCTGTTTTTGCGAGTGGAAGCCTGTGATCAGTGGTGTACCACCGGGATCGGTGCTGGGACCCTTGCTGTTTGTAGTATGCATCAATGATTTAGACGTGAATATAGGAGGCATGATCAGTAAGTTCGCAGATGACACGAAAATTGACGGTGTTGAAAATAGTGAGGAGGGAAGCCTTAGATAACAGGACGATATAGATGGGCTATTAAGATGGGCAAACAGTGGCAAATGGAATTTAATCCTGAGAAATGTGAGATGATGTATTTTGGGAGGAATAACAGAGCAAGGGAATATACAATGCAAGGGAGGACCCCTGGAAGTACAGAGGGTCAGAAGGACCATGGTGTACTTGTCTATAGATTACTGAAAGCAGCAGTACAAGGAGATAAGGTGGTTAGGAAGGCATATGGGACACGTGCCTTGATTGGCCAAGTTATAGAATGTAAGAGCAGGGAGGCTATGATGGAGCTGGATAAATCGCTAGTGAGGGCACAGCTGGAGTACTGTGTACACATCTGGTCACCACACTATAGGAAGGATGTGATTGCACTGGGGAGGCTGCAGAGGAGATTCACCAGGATGTTGCCTGGGCTGGAGAATTTCAGCTATGAAGAGAGACTGGATAGGCTAGAGTTGTTTTCCTTGGAGCAGAGATGGCTGACTGGGGACCTGACTGAGGTGCACAAAATTATAATGACTTATCAGAAGTGTCAATAACTAGGGGGGCAAAGACTGAAATTAAGGGGCAGGAGGTTTAAAGAAAATTTGAGGAAAAATTATTTTCACCCAGAGGGTGGTTGGAATCTGGAACACATGCCTGAAGGGGTGAAGGTCAGGAAGCCTCACAACAACGTTTAAGATGTATTTAGATGAGCATTTAAAACGCCATACCGTACAAGATTACGGGCCAAGTGCTGGAAAATGGGATTAGAATAGATAGGCCTGATGGCGGGCGTGGACACGGTGGGCCAATGGGACAGTTTCTATGATGTGTAACCCTGTGACTCCAATTTCTCGTTTGTTGTTGGGTTATGGTCACTAGAGCTTCCAGATGTCTGTCGAAAGCAGATGAGGATGGGTCCCAGTCTCCCCATTTGTCTTCGTGTTTATTTGATCACAACAAGGTTTATTTATTTTTAACAGTGGACGTGCTTAACACCTCAGTGAGTGTTTGTTGTGATCGTGAAAGAACCAATCAGACAGGTTTTCTTGAGTTTAAACTGGAAGTAAGTTTATTACATTTCAAAATTCTAATTGAATCTAAATAAAATAATTAAAATATACTGCATTCACGCAGACACTGACACGATAACCACACACAAATAAATTAGAATGAGAAATAAATTGTGGTTGGATATGAATCCGGAATAATTCTTTCAAAAACAAGGTCTGTGAGGTTGGATGATTCTGTGGTCTGTGCGTTTGGCACCCTTAGTTATGAGTTTCATGTCATCTGAAAGACATGAAATGATGTTTTTATTTACATAAAGGTCTATGTCATTCATATATCTATTTGTATGTCAGGAACAGCGCTAGTTCCAATACGGACCCCTGAGACACAATACTGTATACTCCCCCTCCCCCAGTCTGAACAATGTCTGTTCACCACTTCTCTCTGCTTTCTGTCCATGAGTCAGTGTCATATCCACACTATCACTGTCACATTAATCCATGTCTTCCATCTTTCATAACAAGTCAACGAAATGTCATTTGATCACAGGCCTTTTGAAAGTCCATATACATAAGACAAAACTTGATTAAGATTATCAGACATGATTTTCCATTACCCTATCAGTGCTGAATGTCAAAGAACAAACAAATAACAGTACAGCACAGGAATAGGCCATTCAACCCTCCAAGCCTGCCTAAACTAAAACCTTCTGCACTTCCGGGGTCCGGATCCCTCTATACCCATCTTATTCACGTATTTGTCTAGATGCCTCTTAAACGTCTCTACGGTAACTGCTTCCAACACCTCCCCCGGCAACAGGTTCCAGGCAGTCACCACCCTCTACGTAAAGAACTTGCCTCGCACATCCCCTCTGAGCGTTGCCCCTCTCACCTTAAACCTATGTCCCCAAAAACTGACTCTTCCACCCTGGGAAAAAGCTTGTAACTATCCACTCTGTCCATGCCGCTCATAACATTGTAAACCTCTATCATGTCTCCCCTCCACCTCCTTCGTTCCAGTGAAAACATTCCAAGTTTATCCAACCTCCTCTCATAGCTAATACCCTTCAGACCAGGCAACATCCTGGTAAACCTCTTCTGTACCCTCTCCAAAGCCTCCACGTGCTTCTGGTAGTGTGGCGACCAGAATTGCATGCAATATTGTAAGTGTGGCCTAACTATATTTCTGTACAGCTGCAGCATGACTTGCCTATTTTTATACTCTATGCCGCGACCAATGAAGGCAAGCATGCCGTATGCCTTCTTGACTACCTTATCCACCTGCGTTGCCACTTTCAGTCACCTGTGGATCTGTACGCCCAGATCTCTCTGCCTGTCAATACTCCTACGCGTTCTGCCATTTACTGTAAACTTCCCAACTGCATTAGACCTTCCAAAATGCATTACCTCACATTTTTCCGGATTAAACTCCATCTGTCATTTCGCCACCCAAGTCGCCAACCGATCTATATCCTGTTGTATCCTCTGACAATCCTCATCACTGTCCGCAACTCCACAAACCTTTGTGTCGCACTTATCAGACTAGCTACATTTTCCTCCAAATCATTTATATATACTACAAAGAGCAAAGGTCCCAGCACTGATCCCTGTGGAACACCACTAGTCACATCCCTCCATTCAGAAAAGCACCCTTCCACTGCTACCCTCTGTCTTCTATGACTGAGCCAGATCTGTATCCATCTTGCCAGCTCCCCTCTGATCCCATGTGACTTCACATTTTGTATCAGTCTGCCATCTTGTCAAAGGCTTTACTGAAGTCCATATAGATAACATCCAATGCCCTTCCTTCATCAAATATCTTCGTCACTTCCTCAAAAACTCAATCAAATTAGTGAGATCCGACCTCCCCTTCACAGAACCATGCTGCCTCTCGCTAACACGTCCATTAGTTTCCAAATGGGAGTAAATCCTGCCCCGAAGACCCTCTCTAATAATTTCCCTATCACTGACGTAAGGCTCACCGGCCGATAATTTCCTGGATTATCCTTGCTACCCTTCTTAAACAAAGGAACAACAGTGGCTATTCTCCAGTTCTCTGGGACCTCACCTGCCACCAATGAGGATGCAAAGATTACTGTCAAGGCCCCAGCAATTTCTTCCCTTGCCTCCCTCAGTATTATGGGCCTGATCCCATCAGGCCCTGGGGACTTATCTACCTTAATACTTTGCAAGACACCCAACGCCTCCTCCTTTTTGATAATGAGATGACTGAGACTATCTGCACTCCCTTCCCTAGGCTCATCATCCAGCAAGTCCTTCTCCTTGGTGAATACTGATGCAAAGTACTGATTTCGTACCTCGCCCATTTCCTCTGGCTCCATACGTAGAATTCCCTTCTCTGTCCTTGAGTGGGCCAACCCTTTCCCTGGTTACCCTCTTGCTCTTTATATACGTATAAAAAGCCTTGGGATTTTCCTTAATCCTGTTTGCCAATGACTTCATATAAACCCTTTTCGCCCTCCTGAATCCTTGCTTAAGTTCTTTCCTACTGTTTTTATATTCCTCAAACGATTCGTCTGTTCCTAGCCTTCCAGCCCTTACAAATGCTTCCTTTTTCTTTTTGACTAGACTCACAATATCCCGCGTTATCCAAGGTTCCAGAAACTTGCCAAACTGATCGCTCTTCTTCACAGGGACATCCTGGTCCTTGATTCAAATCAACTGACGCTTGAAGACTCCCATATGTCAGATGCTGATTTATCCTCAAACAGCCGCCCCCAATCTAAATTCTTCAGTTCCTGCCTAATATTGTTATAATTAGCCTTCCCCCAATTTAGCACCTTCACCCGAGGACTACTCTTATCCTGATCCACAAGTACCTTAAAACTTATGGAATTATGGTCACTGTTCCGGAAATGCTCCCCGACTGAAACTTCGACCACCTGGCCGGGCTCATTCTCCAACAACAGGTCCAGTACGGCCCCATCCCTAGTTGGACTATCTACGTATTGTTTCAAGAAGCCCTCCTGGATGCTCCACACAAATTCTGCCCCATCCAAGCCCCGAGCACTAAGTGAGTCCCAGTCAATATTGGGGAAGTTAAAATCACCCACCACTGCAACCTTTACATCTTTCCAAAATCTGTCTGCATATCTGCTCCTCTACCTTCAACTGGCTGTTGGGAGGCCTGTAGTAAACCTCCAACATCGTGACTGTACCCTTTTTATTCCTGAGCTCCACCCATATTGCCTCGCAGCATGCCCCCTCCGAGGTGTCCTCCCGCAGTACAGCTGTGATATTCTCCTTAACCAGTAATGCAACTCACCCACCCCTTTTACACCCCGTATATCCCGCCTAACGCTTCTAAAGCCTGGAACATTTAGCTGCCAATCCTGCCCTTCCCTCAACCAATTCTCTGTAATAGCAACAACATCAGATTTACAAGTACTAATCCAAGCTCTAAGTTCATCTGCCTTACCTGTTATACTTCTTGCATTGAAACAAATGTACTTCAGACCGCCAGTCCCGCTGTGCTCCGCAACATCTTCCTGCCTGCTCTTCCTCTTCGTCTTACTGGCCTTATTTACTTGTTCCCCCTCATTTATTTCACTTTCTGTCCTTCTGCTCTGCTTCCCACCCCCTGCCACACTAGTTTAAACCCTCCCGAGTGACGCTAGCAAACCTCGCAGCCAGGATATTTGTGCCCCTCCAGTTTAGATGCAACCCGTCCTTCTTGTAAAGGTCCCATCTGTCCCAGAAGAGATCCCAATCGTCTCGATATCAGAAACCCTCCCTTCTACACCAGCCGTTCAGCCACGTGTTTAACTGCACCATATTCCTATTTCTATCCTCACTGGCACGTGTTATTTATTATACCCTGTTTTCCCAAGCAAGATATCTATTTGCACTGGGCTACGGCCTCTAGAAATTACCAAACACCAACATACACTGACTGGTCGGTAGTTATAGGGTTTATCGAATCTCTCCTTTTGGAAACAGGGTGTGACATTTATAGCCTTCCAGTCCTCTGACAACTCTTTCATATCTAAGGAGGATTGTACGATTCTGGCCAGTGCCCCTGCTATGTCCACCATTCTTTCCCTCAACAAACCTCATATATCCTATCTAAACCGGGTAAATCTTTTACTTTATTGTGGTACAAAAAGTGTTGGATTGAAAGGGGTTGACTTAACCCGTTTGTTCAGTGACTGTAATTAATGTCAGTCACTATGGACACTAATTGCGTCACTGGAGGGTTTCCCTCTTCTATTAATAATGGGCTCCATTCAAAGTGCTATCCCATAGTTTCAGTTGGAGCATCAACCCTGACATGAACAGGGATCCGTGGCTGCAGTGAGATGGAGTGGATAGATCAGAATCTGATAACAATAGATTGGAATCTTACAACAATGGGTCAGAATCTGAGAACAATAGATTGGAATGTTGCAACAATGGGTCAGAATCTGAGAACAATAGATTGGAATATTACAACAATGGGTCAGAATCTGAGAACAATAGATTGGAATGTTGCAACAATGGGTCAGAATCTGAGAACAATAGATTGGAATGTTGCAACAATGGGTCAGAATCTGAGAACAATAGATTGGAATGTTACAACAATGGGTCAGAATCTGAGAACAATAGATTGGAATGTTACAACAATGGGCAGCAGGAGTTTCTCCTATTGGCTTGGCGAAATTACTGCAGATTATTTTTGGATAACATTAAAATGGCGGATCTATTTTGCACTGAAGATGATTGAAACGATTTACGAACCCATCCTCGCTATTATTGGTGTACCTGGTAAGTCTCTGTATCCAACTGTTGGATCTATAAAGACTGCCCGGTGTCCAATCCTCAGGCTTGTGGGGTATCAGTGGACCCTCATTCTGTGTCTATCCCTGTCCACCTCAAAGACTGCCCTGTGTCCAATCCTCAGCAGAGAGAAGCAGGATGAAAGGTCCTGTGGCTTTGTCAGGATATCGGGATTCGTGATGGTGTCGGTGGCTCTGCGGGGTCCCCTTGACAACGGGGAGAGATACAGGAACTGGTGGAACTCTCACTACATTAATGTGCAGTTGGTGTGTGAGCATGCCCAGTACATCATGTTGGTGAATGTCCGCTATCCTGGCACCAGCCAGGATACCTTCATTCTGAAACAGTCAGCCGGTCCCAATATTTCGGAGCTCCATGGAAAACCGGAATGCGGTTCCTCAGAGACAATGGACCCCCACACCCCAGACATGGCTATACCTCCTACACCCCCAAACCCACTTTCCACTGCCAGTCAAACAAACACTCCAGCAGGAACACAGTGGAACAGACCATCGGTGTGATGAAGCAATTCTTACAATGTCTGAACCGCTCGGGGGGAGCCCTCCAGTACACACTGGAGCAGGTGTCCAAGTGCATGGTGTTCTGCTGCACCCTTCATATCATCACCATCATGAGGACACAGTCATTGGCACCAGGAATCCGGAGGCTCCCTCAGGAGGAAGAGGAGGAGGCAGGGAGGATATTTCCTGGTTGCCTTCGACCCGGACAGGCTGTCGGAGAGTCCCTGCCAAGATTCCAGATACCACAGGACAACTTCCCTGTCCCACCATGTATCCCCCCCATTCTCCACCATTACACCCATCTGAACGCCCCGTGACAGCGTCCCCTTGGTCACCATCCTGCAATAAAAGCCACCAATAAAAACCTTTTCATTAACATCTCTATCCATCACCAATTAAACAAACAAAACTGAACTATTCACACTTGTGTATTCCCTTGGTGCCTGTCTTGTGAGTTCCCTCGACCTGCTTTGTGCTCCTCCACAATGTTTCTCCAGTGACTGCAGCATGGCTGGTGAAAGGCTGCTGACTTTCACTGGGGGGTGACTGCAGATTGCCTTGGAGAACGTCCTCGAGCGGCTCTGGGCACTGAGGGCTCGGATTCAGACTGCACCACCTCAATATGGGCAGCAGCAGCCTGGGATGGCTGATGAGTAACAGCAAGGACATTGGTGGAGTGACAGTGAAGGGAGAACAAATACTGTCATCCTGAGAGAGGACAGCAGGTTCATGCTCCACGGAGCCACTGTAAATCCCACTTGATGACACCTCAGCAATCCATGTAACCTACCGAATCACTGAGACGCTGGGTGTCTGCCGTCTGTGCTGCTGTGGAAGCTGAGACAATGGGGCTCATTCTGGGGTAGGTGGGACCTCTACAAACAGGATGGTCGTCACCTGAACCAGAGGGGTACCAATATTCTGGGGGGGAGATTTGCTAGTGCTCTTCGGGGGAATTTAAACTCATTCAGCAGGGGAATGGGAACCTAAATTGTAGTTCCAGTGTACAGGATGTTGAGAGTAGTGAGGTCAGGGATAAGGTTACAAGGACGCAAGAGGGCACTGGCAAGCAAGAACTTGGTTTAAAGTGTGTCAACTTCAACGCCAGGAGCATCCGGAATAAGGTGGGTGAGCTTGCAGCATGGGTTGGTACCTGGGATTTCGATGTTGTGGCCATTTCGGAGACATGGGTAGAGCAGGGGCAGGAATGGATGTTGCAGGTTCCGGGATTTAGATGTTTCAGTTAAAACAGAGAAGAGTGTAAAAGAGGAGGGGGTGTGGCATTGTTAATCAAGGAGAGTATTACAGCGGCAGAAAGGACGTTTGAGGACTCGTCTACTGAGGTAGTATGGACCGAGGTTAGAAACAGGAGAGGAGAGGTCACCCTGCTGGGAGTCTTCTGTAGACCTCCGAATAATTCCAGAGATGTAGAGGAAAGGATAGCGAAGATGATTCTCGACAGGGGCGAGAATAACAGGGTAGTTGTTATGGGGGACTTTAACTTTCCAAATATTGACTGGAAATACTATAGTTCGAGTACTTTAGATGGGTCAGTTTTTGTCCAGTGTGTACAGGAGGGTTTTCTGACACAGCATGTAGACAGGCCAACCAGGGGCGATGCCACATTGGATTTGGTACTGGGTAATGAACCCGGCCAGGTGTTAGATTTAGATGTAGGTGAGCACTTTGGTGATAGTTATCACAATTCGGTTAGGTTTACCTTAGCGATGAGCAGGGACAGGTATATATGGCAGGGCAAGAATTATAGCGGGGGGAAAGGAAATTATGATGCGATTAGGCAAGATTTAGGATGCGTAGGATGGGGAAGGAAACTGCAGGGGATGGGCACAATCGAAATGTGGAGCTTATTCAAGGAGCAGCTACTGCGTGTCCTTGATAAGTATGTACCTGTGAGGCAGGGAGGAAGTTGTCGAGCGAGGGAGCCGTGGTTTACTAAAGAAGTTGAAGCACTTGTCAAAAGGAAGAAGAAGGCTTATGTTAGGATGAGACGTGAAGGCTCAGTTAGGGCGCTTGAGAGTTACAAGCCAGCCAGGAAGGATCTAAAGGGAGAGCTAAGAAGAGCAAGGAGAGGACACGAGAAGTCATTGGCGGAAAGGATCAAGGAAAACCCTAAGGCTTTCTGTAGGTATATCAGGAATAAAAGAATGACTAGAGTTAGATTAGGGCCACTCAAGGATAGTAGTGGGAAGTTGTGTGTGGAATGAGAGGAGATAGGGGAAGCGTTAAATGAATATTTTTCGTCAGCACTGACAGTAGAGAAAGAAAATGTTGTCGAGTAGAATACTGAGATTCAGACGACTAGGCAAGATGGGATTGAGATTCACAAGGAGGATGTGTTAGCAATTTTGGAAAGTGAGAAAATAGATAAGTCCCCTGGGCCAGATGGGATTTATCCTAGGATTCTCTGGGAAGCCAGGGAGGAGATTGCAGAGCATTTGCCCTTGATCTTTATGTCGTCATTGTCGACTGGAATAGTGCTGGAAGATGGAGGATAGCAAATGTTGTCCCCTTGTTCAAGAAGGGGAGTAGAGACAGCCCTGGTAATTATAGACCTGTGAGCCTTACTTCGGTTGTGGGTAAAATGTTGGAAAAGGTTATAAGAGACAAGATTTGTAAACATCTTGAAAAGAATAAGTTCATTAGAGATAGTCAGCACGGTTTTGTGAAGGGTAGGTCGTGCCTCACAAACCTTATTGAGTTTTTCGAGAAGGTGACCAAACTGGTGGATGAGGGTAAAGCAGTGGATGTGGTGTTTATTGATTTCAGTAAGGCGTTTGATAAGGTTCCCCACGGTAGGCTATTGCAGAAAATACGGAAGTATGGGGTTGAAGGTGATTGAGAGCTTTGGATCAGAAATTGGCTAGCTGAAAGAAGACAGAGGGTGGTGGTTGATGGCAAATGTTCATCCTGGAGTTTAGTTACTAGTGGTGTACCGCAAGGATCTGTTTTGGGGCCACTGCTGTTTGTCATTTTTATAAATGACCTGGAAGAGGGTGTAGAAGGGTGGGTTAGCAAATTTGTGGATGACACGAAGGTCGGTGGAGTTGTGGATAGTGCCGAAGGATGTTGTAGGGTACAGAGGGACATAGATAGGCTGCAGAGCTGGGCTGAGAGATGGCAAATGGAGTTTAATGCGGAAAAGTGTGAGGTGATTCACTTTGGAAGGCGTAACAGGAATGCGGAGTACTGGGCTAATGGGAAGATTCTTGGTAGTGTAGATGAACAGAGAGATCTTGGTGTCCAGGTACATAAATCCCTGTAAGTTGCCACCCAGGTTAATAGGGCTGTTAAGAAGGCATATGGTGTGTTAGCTTTTATTAGTAGGGGGATCGAGTTTCGGAGTCACGAGGTCATGCTGCAGCTGTACAAAACTCTGGTGCGGCCGCACCTGGAGTATTGCGTCACCGCATTCTAGGAAGTATGTGGAAGTTTTGGAAAGGGTGCAGAGGAGATTTACTGGGATGTTGCCTGGTATGGAGGGAAGGTCTTACGAGGAAATGCTGAGGGACTTGAGATTGTTTTCGTTGGAGAGAAGGAGGAGGAGAGGTGATTTAATAGAGCCATATAAGATAATCAGAGGGTTAGATGGGGTGGATAGTGAGAGTCATTTTCCTCGGTGATGGCAAACACGAGGGGACATAGCTTTAAGTTGAGGGGTGATAGATATAGGACAGATGTTAGAGGTAGTTTCTTTACTCAGAGAGTAGTAGGGGTGTGGAACGCCCTGCCTGCAACAGTCGTAGACTCGCCAACTGTAAGGGCATTTAAATGGTCATTGGATAGACATATGGATAAAAATGGAACAGTGTAGGTCAGATGGTTTCACAGGTCGGCGCAACATCGAGGGCCGAAGGGCCTGTACTGCGCTGTAATGTTCTAATCTAATCTAATGGTCACCAAACACTGTATCACATCTGGGTCCCCTAATGCTGTCATAGAGTTAGTGACCATTTCCACAGGGGAAGGAATAGGCTTCTACCTCTGTGCAATGTCCTGTGCCATGTTGGAGCTGGACTCCTCCATGTTCCTTGACAGTGATAACAGACTGTCGGACAGGCCTGTCAATGGACAAAGTACCTCAGTGTACATGTCGATCAGCATTCTGCTGCATGCTGTTCCAGCAATGTTTACATCCGAGTCCTGTGTATAATAACTCGTTTGTGACCTTGCCCTCCGGTGAGCTGGCACATGAACTATCCTTTCCCCGTGGCCTGGCTGTAGCTCACTCGTGCTCGGTGACTCACCACGTGCAGATTCTGACTCTATACCAGCATCTACAGCACACACAGTGTAAGTATTTGAGCTGTTGGCTGTGAGTATCAGAGCAAGTGATGGGGCTTCACCATCAGTGCTGTGCTGCTGCTCTTTCTCTGTCTCCTGGAGCTGCTGTGACTGGGAAGCTGGCAGTTTTCAGTTATCGTTGGAAAGTACAAAATCAGAAGGGGAGGGTTGGGTTGAGTGATTGGGGGTGGGATGGAAAGCAGGAGGTCCATGGTCCCACCATCTCCAGCTTGTACATCATCCCAGACAGCAGGATGAGCGGGAGGTGGGAGTTAAGAAGGGACATCAGGCAGGTGCATAACATCATCCTGAATGCTCTCGGTCATGTCGGATGCTACTGGCTCTGTCACAGCTGGTCCCATGATGTGGAGAACCATCTCCTCCCTTTGGCTCAGGGGATGAAGGTCTGCCTGGCCCCCGCCGGTTCACTTCTTCGCCTGTGATTATGGGCCACCTTGTCCTGTAAGAGATGGGATGGAATATCAGTAATTGTGTTTCACTGTATTTGGGTGATGTGCCTGCCATAGCTGAATAGCTGGAGGTATGTGGAGGCAGTGAGAGGTGGGTATGAGGCTGGTATCAGTGGAAGGTGTGTGAGGGTGAGGTGGAGTATGTGAATGTTCGGTGTGAGTCCTGAGTGTTAGGTGCTCCTGATGGGTGAGTGATGGGGGTGTGGTGCATTGAGCAGTGTGAGATGTTGGTGATGTTGGGGGTAGGAGATGCCATTTAGAGATGAAGTCACTGACATCGAACACCCGTGTGAGCTCATTAAACTTCTTCTGGCACTGCTGCCACGTCCTCGGGCCCACACCTCTTGCATTGACATCCCTGGCCACCTTCTCCCAGTCCCTTCAGAGAGCGTTACTTGAGGGCCTCGGCCGCACGCCATGGAAACATGGCCTCTTTCCTCCTGTCACCCTCCATGACAAAGGCCTCCAGCACTACATCCGTGAACTGCAAAGCCCTCTATAGTTTTTTAGTTTTAGTGTTAGAGATACAGCACTGAAACAGGCCTTCGGCCCACTGTGTCTGTGCCGATCATCAACCAGCCATTTATACTAATCCTACACTAATTCCATATTCCTACCACATATTCCTACCTGTCCCTATATTTCCCTACCACCTACCTATACTAGGGGCAATTTATAATGGGAAATTAACCTATCAACCTGCAAGTCTTTGGCATGTGAGAGGAAACCGCAGCACCCGAAGGAAACCCACGCAGACACAGGGAGAACTTGCAAACTCCACACAGGCAGTACCCAGAATTGAACCCGTGTCGCTGGAGCTGTTCGGCTGCAGTGCTAACCACTGCACCACTGTGCCGCCCTAATGTTCCATTTACCTTGTTTCCAATTACAGAATTCACAGTCAGCACACGCAGACTCCTGTGATTCAGTGCAGCTTCCCTTTAAGTGGGACAGAATGCCTTTAAAAGCTGAATGCTGGCTGAAACACGAGCCAGCCTCACACACAGTTCTGTCCCAGTTAACAGTGCAGACAGACAGCAGTGCGGGTCACCCTGGGCAGCAAGTAGAATTCATGGAAATGAGGAGACAGCAGAAGCTTTGTGTGTCACCTGCCTCAACAAGAACGGGCACGGGCAGATCATGAATCACAAACCCGACGCACAGAAGGAGGATATTCGGCCCATTGTGTTAGTGCAGTCTCTTTGAAAGGGATATCTAATTAGTTCCTCTCCCCTCCTCTTGCCCCACATTCCATCTTTTTAAATTCCAATTCATGTATTTGCTGTATTCTCTTTTGAAAGATATTATTGAATCTGCTTCCACCATGTTTTCAGGCAGTGAATTCCAGATCCCAACAACTTGCTGTGTAAGAAAATTCTCCTCATTTCACCTCTGGTTCTTTGTCAATTACCTTCAATCTGTGTCTTCTTAATACTGAACTTTCTGACACTGGAAACAGTTTCACATTAATTACTCTATCAAAACCCTTCATGATTTTGAATTCTATATTAAATCTCCCCTTACCCTTCACTGCTCGAAAGAGAACAA
This sequence comes from Heterodontus francisci, assembly GCF_036365525.1. Lineage (NCBI taxonomy): Eukaryota > Metazoa > Chordata > Chondrichthyes > Heterodontiformes > Heterodontidae > Heterodontus > Heterodontus francisci. The sequence goes on from NW_027142045.1 coordinate 833,388, forward strand.
TCCCAGCTTTTCCAATCTCTCCACGTAACTGAATTCCCAGGTCCCTGGTACCATTCTAGTAAATCATCTCTGTATCTTCACTAAGTCCTTGACATCCTTACCAATGTGTGGTGATCAGAATTGGACACAATCCTCCAGCTGGGACCTAACCAAGAATGTATAAAAATCAGCATTTCCTCCTGAGTTTTATTACTCTGTGCCTCTCTCTAACACCAAGGAAACTACATGTTACCTTCAAAGATCCGTGTGTGTACACCTCCAGTTCTCTCTAATCCTGCACCCACTTTATAATGGTACCATTGAGTTTATATTGTTTCTCCTCATATTTCCTACCCAAATGTCTCACTTCACACTTCACTGTGTTAAATTACATCTGCCATGTTCCTGTACATTTCACCAGTCAGTCTCTGTCCTGCTGAAGTCTGTTACTATCATTCACACTCTTTATTAACATTTCTGAGTTTCCTGTCATCTGGAAACTTTGACATTATCCCGTCTGTACACAAGCCCATTACATTAACATACAGCAACAGTGATCCCAACAGTGACCCTGGGGAACCCCACTGTGTACTTCCCTCCAGACCGAACAACAACCATTCTCCAATACTCTCCGTTTTCTGTCACGGAGCTAAGTTCCTGCTTGCTGGCATTGAAAATAAAAAAAAGCACTTCCATTTATGTAACGCCTTTATGACCACTGCATGTCCCAAAGCGATTTACAACCAACGCGTACCTTTTAATGTTTAGTCAGTCTTGTAATGTAGGAAAAACACAGCCAATTTCCGCACAGCAAGATCCCACAAGTAGCAGTGTGATCATGATCAGATCTGTTTTTGTGATGTTGATTTGAGGGGTAAATGTTGGCCAGGACACTGGGAATAATTCCGCTGACCTTCTAAATAATTCCATGGGATCTTTCCATCCCATGAGTGGGCAGACGGGGCATGGCTTTACCTTTTCTTTGATAAGGCGGCACCTGTGACAGTGCAGCACTCCCTCAGTACTGCACTGCAGTGTCAGCCTTGATTCTTGTGATCAAGTCCTGCAGTGACATTTGATCCTTGAAGCTTGTGACTGATTGGGGAGAGAGCGACAAACTGAGCCACTGCTGACATTGGTCCTTTAATCCCATGTGTTTCTAATTTGGTAACATGGTTGTGATGTAGTACTTTATCAAACGCCCGTTTAAAGGATAGGAATATTGGGAAAGTACAGGCAGGAACAATCATAGGAATTATAGAATAGCATTGCACTGAAGGAGGCCATTTGGTCCATCAAGTCTGTGCTGTCACTTTTGAAGAGCTTCCAGTTAGTCCCTCACCCGGGCTCTTTCCCAGATTCTTCCATTTTTTCTGCCTTAAGATATCTATCCGATTCCCTTTTGGAATCTACTATTGAATCTGTATCCTTCAGCCTACCAGACCACACATTGCAAATCCGAAACACCCATTGCATAAAAAAAATCCCCGTGTCACCTCTGCTTCTTGTTTCCAATCACCGTAAATCTGTGTCCTCTGGTTAATGGCCCCTCACACATTGGAAACAATTTCATTTTATTTAATTTATATAAACTCCACATAATCTTAAACATTTCGATCAGATCTCCTTTTAAATTTCCCTGCTCTAAGGTGAACAATCCCAGCTACATAACTGTAATCCCTCATCCCTGGAAATGTTCCAGTGAAATCCCCTCTCCAAAGGTTTAATGTCCTTCCGAAAGTGGGTTTTCCATTATTGGACACAATAGTCCAGGTGCAGATGAACTAGTCTTTTCTATGGGATTAATATAACATCCTGACTATTCTACTCTGTGTCTCTATTAATAAAGCCTAAGCAAGATCCCACAAGTAGCAGTGTGATCATGATCAGATCTGTTTTTGTGATGTTAATTTGAGGGGTAAATGTTGACCAGGACACTGGGAATAATTCCCCTGACCTTCTAAATAATTCCATGGGATCTTTACATCCACCTGAGAGGGCAGACGGGGCCTGGCTTTACCTTTTCTTTGATAAGGCAGCACCTCTGACAGTGCAACACTCCCTCAGTACAGGACTGCAGTGTCAGCCTTGATTCTTGTCATCAAGTCCTGCAGTGACACTTGATCCTAGAAGCTTGTGATTGAAAGGGGAGAGAGTTACAAACTGAGCCACGGCTGACATTGACCCTTTAATCCCATGTGTTTCTAATTCGGTAACACTGCTGTTATGTGGTACCTTCTCAAACACCTGTTGAAAGGATAGGAATATTGGGAAAGTACAGACAGGAACAATCATAGAATCATAGAATTGCACAGCCCTGAATGATGTTATTCTGCCCATCAATTCAGTGCTGGCCCTTTCAAAGAGCAATCCAGTTACTCCCACTCCCTGACTCTTTCACTATATCCTAACATTTCTTCTGCTTCAGATATTTATCCAATTCCCATTTGGGATCCACTGTTGAATCTGTATCCATCAGTCTATCAGACATTGTATTCCAAATCCAAACCACTCAGAAACAAAAATCCTCATGTCTGCTTCTTTTACCAATCACCTTAAAACTGTGTCTCTGGTTAGCGGTCCCTTGGACATTGGAAACAGTTTCTCTTTATTTAATTTATCTAAACCCTTCCTAATGTTAAACACCTCAATGAAATCTCCTCTGTGAGTTCTCTGCTCTAAGCAGAACAATCCCAAATACATAACTGTAATCCCTCATGCCTGGACAAGTTCTGGTAAAACAGTTCTGTCACCTCTCCAAAGGCTTCATGTCCTTCCGAAAGTGTGGTTCCCAGTATTCGACACAAGACTTCATGTGCAGCTGAACTAGTATTTTATATATGTTTCACATGATGTCCTTGCTTTTGTTCATTTTGCCTCTTTTTAGAAAACCTAGGATCCCATATATTTATTAACTGTTTCGCTACCCTTTCGTGCCAGCTTCAAAGATTAGTGTACAAACACCCCAGGTGTCTCTGTTATTTCACCACCTTTATAGTTGTACCATTTAACTTGTCGTGTCTCTCCTCATTCATCCTTTCAAAATGTATTACCTCACACATCTGCAATGCCAATTAAATATTTAGAAGATTGAAGCCATTGTTTTCTGTCTCTGCTCCAAACATTTCCTAGCTACACACTCCATCCCTCTCCTTTGTAAATGCTTGAGACGAAGTCAAACTGTTCAGAAACGTGGGTACATAGTTAACCGTGAGATGCCTGGCGATGGGCTTCCGACCAAATATTCACACCATCAGTAAAACGGCTTATTTCCACCCAATAGTGAGGAAGGATATTAGCTCTGATGATGTGGAGTCTGTATGGGAAGAGCTGAGAAACACTAAGGGGCAAAAAACGTTAGTGGGTGTTATATATAGACCCCCAAACTGTGGTGGTGATGTGGGAATGGTCTTAAACAGGAAATTAGAGATGCATGCGATAAAGCAACATCTGTAATTATGGGTGAGTTTAATCTGCATATAGATTGGTCAAATCAAATTTGTCACAATAACGTCAAGGAGGAATTCATGGAATGTATATGGGATGGTTTTCTGGAGCAATACGTTGAGGAACCAACCAGAGAACAGGCCATAATAAAAGCAAAATACTGCGGATGCTGGAAATCTGAAATAAAAACAAGAAATGCTGGAATCACTTAGCAGGTCTGGCAGCATCTGTGGAAAGAGAAGCAGAGTTAACGTTTCGGGTCATGACCCTTCTTCGGAACTGACAAATATTAGAAAAGTCACAGATTATAAACAAGTGAGGTGGGGGTTGGGCAAGAGATAACAAAGGCGAAGGTCTAGATTGGACCAGGCCACATAGCTGACCAAAAGGTCACGGAGCAAAGGCAAACAATATGTTAATGGTGTGTTGAAAGACAAAGCATTAGTCCAGATTAGGTGTAAATACACTGAATATTGAACAGCAGCAAGTGCAAACCTGAAAAAAAACCTGGAAAAAAACAGTGGGTCAGCTAACTGAACAAACTAAGATGAAATGAAATAAATGCAAAAAAAGATTGTAAAAAATGTAAAAAAGAATGTAAAAAAAGGAAGAAAAAATAACTAAAAATGAAAGTAAAATGGGGGGCTGTCAAGCTCTGAAATTATTGAACTCAATGTTCAGTCCGGCAGGCTGTAGTGTGCCTAATCGGTAGATGAGATGCTGTTCCTCGAGCTTGCGTTGATGTTCACTGGAACACTGCAGCAATCCCAGGACATAGATGTGAGCATGAGAGCAGGGGGGAGTGTCTGCAGGGGGGAGTTGCAAGCTGATTGGTTGGGTGAGTAGCAGCTGTCAGTGCATGTCGATATCTTTAAAAAAGTGAAAAGTTTATTTTTGTGGGAAAAGAACTCTGGTGATAAGGTGAGTAGATTAGATTAGATTAGATTAGAGATACAGCACTGAAACAGGCCCTTCGGCCCACCGAGTCTGTGCCGAACATCAACCACCCATTTATACTAATCCTACACTAATCCCATATTCCTACCAAACATCCCCACCTATTCCTATATTTCCCTACCACCTACCTATACTAGTGACAATTTATAATGGCAAATTTACCTATCAACCTGCAAGTCTTTTGGCTTGTGGGAGGAAACCGGAGCACCCGGAGAAAACCCACGCAGACACAGGGAGAACTTGCAAACTCCACACAGGCAGTACCCGGAATCGAACCCGGGTCCCTGGAGCTGTGAGGCTGCGGTGCTAACCACTGCGCCACTGTGCCACCCAAAGTACTACTGAAATGTTTCTTTTTTAAATTCAGTGTAGTTTATTAAGAATCTTAGATTGAAGTGGGTAGAAAAAGGCCCCTCATGTAATTAGTATTTTTAAATTAAGGGTGTAACTAATTAGTCTAAGGGTAGGTCATGACAGGAGAGTTCAGCCCCGTGATCTGCTCCTCCTGCCCTTTGTGGGAAATGAGGGACGCTTCCAGTGCCCCTGGTGACCATGTGTGCTGGAAGTGTATCCATCTGCTGCTGCTGGCTACCCACATTACGGAGAAGGAGCTGCGGGTGAAATCACTGTGGAGCATCCATAATGCTGAGGAAGTCGTGGATAACATGTTTAGCGAGGTGGTCACACCGCAGGTAATCGCTGCACAGGCAGAAAAGCGATGGGTGACCACCAGACGGAGTAGTAGGCACAGGCAGGTAGTGCAGGAGTCCCCTGTGGCCACCCCCCTCTCATACAGATAGACCGCTTTGGATACTGTTGGGGGGATGACCTCCCAGGGGAAAGCGGCAACAGCCAGGCCCGTGGGACCACAGAGGGCTCTGCTGCACAGCAGGGGTGGAAAACAGGTGGAAGAGCTATCATGATAGGGGATTCTATCGTAGGGGGTGCAGGTAGGCGTTTCTGTGGCCGCAAAAGAGACACCAGGATGGTATGTTGCCTCCCTGCTGCTAGGGTCAAGGATGTCTCGGAGTGGCTGCAGAAAATTCTGAAAGGGGAGAGTGAGCAGCCAGAGGTCGTGGCCCATATTGGTGCAAACGATATACACAGGAAGAGAGATAAGGTCCTGCACAGTGAATACAGGGAGTTAGGCAGAAGGTTAAAAAGTAGAACCTCTAGGGATAATCTCAGGATTTGGCCTAATCATCAGCCTCAAGAAAACGAACATCATGGGACAGGACGTCAGAAATGCTCCATCCATCAATATTGGCGACCACGCTCTGGAAGTGGTTCAAGAGTTCACCAACCTAGGCTCAACTATCACCAGTAACCTGTCTCTAGATGCAGAAATGTGTGGCGTTTGCAAGTTCTCCCTGTGTCTGCGTGGGTTTCCTCCAGGTGCTCCGGTTTCCTCCCACATGCCAAAGACTTGCAGGTTGATAGGTAAATTGGCCATTATAAAATTGCCCCGAGTGGAGGTAGGTGGTAGGGAAATATAGGGACAGGTGGGGATGTGGTTGGAATATGGGATCAGTGTAGGATTGGTATCAGTGGGTGGTTGATGGTCGGCACAGACTCGGTGGGCCGAAGGCCCTGTTTCAGTGCTGTATCTCTAAAATAAAATCAACAACGCATGGGAAAAGCTACCACTGCTATGTCCAGACTGGCCAAGAGAATGTTGAAAAAGGCGCACTGACAAAGAACACAAAACTCCGAGTGTATCAAGCCTGTGTCCTCAGTACCTTGCTCAATGGCAGCAAGGCCTGGACAACGTATGTCAGCCAACAGCGACGTGTCAATTCATTCCATCTTCGCTGCCTCCGGAGAATACTTGGTATCAGGTGGCAGGACCGTATTTCCAACACAGAAGTCCTCGAGGCGGCCAACATACCCAGCTTATACACACTACTGAGTCAGTGGTGCTTGAGATGGCTTGGCCATGTCAGCCGCATGGAAGTTGGCAGGATCCCCAGGGACACATTGTACAGCGAGCTCGCCACTGGTATCAGACCCACCGGCCGTCCATTTCTCCACTTTAAAGACGTCTGCAAACGCGACATGAAGTCCTTTGACATAGATCACAAGTTGCGGGAGTCAGTTGCCAGCGATCGCCAGAGCTGGCGGGCAGCAATTAAGGCAGGGCTAAAGTGTGGTGAGTCGAAGAGACTTAGCAGTTGGCAGGAAAAAAGACAGAAGTGCAAAGGGAGAGCCAACTGTGTAACAGCCCCGACAAACAAATTTTTCTGCAGCATCTGTGGAAGAGCCTGTCCCTCTAGAATATGCCTTTATCGCCACTCCAGGCGCTGCTCCACACACCACTGACCACCTCCAGGCGCGTATCCATTGTTTCTCGAGACAAGGAGGCCAAAGAAGAAGAAGAATCTCAGGATTACTCCCTGTGCCACGTGCTAGTGAGGGTAGGAATAGGAGGATTAGGCAAATGAATGTGTGGCTGAAGAGCTGGTGTCGGCGGGAGAGCTTCAGCTACTTGGATGATTGGGATCTCTTCTGGTGCAGAGATGACCTGTACAAAAGGGTCAGGTTGCGTCTAAACTGGAAGGGGACCGATATCCTTGCGGGGAGGTTTGTTAGTACTACTCGGGAGGGTTTAAACTAGTCTTGCAGGGGGGTAGGACTCAAAGTAGTAGTCTCTCCGATGAGGTAGTTGAGGTAAATGTAGAGGTTAATGCAAGAAAGTCCAGTAGGCAGGCCGGGCAGGGGCCGGACAGGGAGCGTGGAAGATCTGGTAGGCTAAACTGCATGTACTTTAATGTAAGAGGCCTTACAGATAAGGCAGATGAACTCAGAGCACGGGTCAGTAGATGGGATTGTGATATTGTAGCTATTACAGAAACGTGGTTGAGGGATAGGCAAGACTGGCAGCTCAATGTTACGGGGTACCGATGCTTCAGGTGGAGTTAAGAGAGGATGGGGAGTTGCACTACTGATTAGGGAGCGCATCACGGCAGTAGTTAGAGAGGATATCCCGGGGAGAACGTCCAGTGAGGCCATTTGAGTAGAGCTTCGAAATAAACAAGTGGTGATCACTTTGATGGGATTATACTATCGGCCCCCCAATAGTCAGAGGGAATTGGAGGAGCATATATGTAGGGAAATCACAGATAGGTGTAGGAATTATAAGGTTGTAACAGTAAGTGATTTTAACTTCCCTAATATTGACTGGGACTGTCTTAGTGCTAAGGGATCAGATGGGCAAGAATTTGTTAAGTGTGTCCAGGATAGTTTTCTGAAACAGTATGTGGATGGCCCTACGAGAGAAAAGGCTGCACTCGACCTCCTCTTAGGAAATGAAGATGGGCAGGTAGATGATGTGTCAGTGGGGGAGCACTTTGGGACCAGTGGCCATAACTCTATTAGCTTCAAGATAGTATGGAAGAGGATAGGACTGGTCCTCAGGTTGAAGTCCCAAATTGGAGGAAGGTTAATTTCGATGGCATCAGACAGGAACTCTCAAAAGTTGAATGGCAGATACGGTTTACAGGTAAAGGGACGTCTGGCAAGTGGGAGGCTTTTAAAAGTGAGAAAGGAATAGTTATGGGCTGGCATATTCCTGTTAGATGCAAAGGCAAGGCTGGCAGGTTTAGGGAACCTTGGTTGACAAGGGATGTTGAGGGTCTGGTCAGGACAAAGGAGGAGGCATATGTCAGGTACAGACAGCGGGGATCACACGAGTCCCTCGAGGAGTACAGGGGATGTAGGAGTACTCTTAAGAAGGAAATTAGGAGGGTGAAAAGGGGCCATGAGATTTCGCTGGCAGATAAGCTACAGGAGAATCCTAAAATATTCTATAAGTAGATTGAGAGGAAAAGAGACGCTCGGGAGAGAGTAGGTCCCCTTAAGGAACAGTGTGGTAATCTATGTGTGGAGCCACGGGAAATGGGCGAGGTCTTAAATGAATACTTCGCATCTATATTTACCATGGATTTGACATGGAAGCTAGTGATTTGAAGGGAGGGAACAGCGATATCCTGGAGCATATCAACATTACAAAGGAGGCGGTGTTGGAGGTTTTGAAGCGCATTAAGGTGGAAGAATCCCCCAAGGCCTGACCAGGTGTATCCTGGTATGCTATGGGTAGAAAGGGAGGAGATTTCTGGAGCCCGAGCAGAGGTTTTTGCATTATCGTTAGCCACGTGTGAGATACCGGAAGACTGGAGGATAGCTAATGCTGTGCCTTTATTTAAGAAGGGCAGCAGTGATAAGCCAGGGAACTACAGGCCGGTGAGCCTTACATCAGTGATGGGAAAGTTATTGGAAGGGACTCTGACAGACAGGATTTATTTGCATCTGGAAAGGCAACGTCTGATTCGGGATAGTCAGCATGGCTTTGTGCATGGGAATCATGTCTCACGAATTTGACTGAGTTTTTTGAGGAGGTGACCATGAGGATTGACGAAGGCAGGGCGATGGACGTTGTTTACATTGACTTTAGCAAGGCCTTTGACAAGGTCCCGCATGGACGGCTGGTCCAGAAGGTTCGAACACATGGGATTCAGGGTGTGCTAGCCAATTGGATACAACATTGGCTTGGTAATAGGAGGCAGAGGGTGGAACTGGAGGGTTGTTTTTTAGATTGGAGGCCGGTGACCAGTGGTGTGCCGCAGGGATCGGTTCTGGGCCCTCGTTTGTTTGTCATATATATTAATGACTTGAATGTGAATGTAGGGGACATGATTGGTAAGTTTGCAGATGATACAAAAATTGATGGAATAGTAGAAAGTGAAGAAGGTTGTCTAAGGTTACAACAGGATATAGATAAAATTGGAAAGTGGGCAATGGATTGACAAATGGAATTTAACACAGATAAGTGTGAAGTGATGCATTTTGGGAAGTTAAACCAGGGCAGGACATATACAGTGAATGACAGGGCCTGGGGAGTGTTGTTGAGCAGCGAGACGTTGGGGTGCAAGTACATAGTACCATGAAAGTGGCAACACAGCTCGGCAGAGTGGTGAAGAAGGTGTATGGCATGCTTGTCTTCATCAGCTGCGCATGGTGTACAAGAGTTGGGATGTCATGTTGCAGTTGTACATAACATTGGTTCGGCCCCATTTGGAGTACTGTGTGCAGTTCTGGTCGCCGCACTATAGGAAAGATGTGATTAAGCTAGAGAGGGTGCAGAAAAGATTCATAAGGATGTTGCCTGGTTTGGAGGGCTTGAGTTATGAAGAGAGATTGGATAGGCTGGGTCTGTTTTCCCAGGAGCGAAGACGGCTGAGAGGGGACATTATAGAGGTATATAAAATTATGAGAGGCATAGATGGGCAGATAGCCAGAGTCTGTTTCCCATGGTAGGGCTGACTAAAACTGGAGGGCATAAATTAAAGGTGAGATAGAGGAGGTGTAAAGGGGATCAAAGGGGTAAATTTTTCACAGAAATAATAGTGGGTATCTGGAATGAGCTGCCAGAGGAGGAGGTGGAGGCAGGAACAGCAGCAACATTTAAGAGGCATCTGGACAGGTATTTGAATGAGCAAGGCATAGACGGATATGGAATTAATGCAGGCACGTGGAATTAGTATAGATAGGCATTATGGTCGGCATGGACGCAGTGGGCCGAATGGCCTGTTTCTATGCTGCACGAATCTATGATTCTAAGATGGAGAGTGACGTAGTTGATTCTGAGACTAATGTCGTGAATCTTAATAAAGGAAACTATGAAGGTATGAGGCACGAGTTGGCTATGATGGATTGGGAAACGTTACTTAAAGGGATGATGGTGGAAAGGCAATGGCAAATATTCAAACAGTGCATTGATGAACTGCAACAATTGTTTACTCCTGTCTGGCGCAAAAGTAAAATGGGAAACGTAGCCAAACCATGGCTGAGAAGGAAAATTAGAGATAGTATTAGATTCACGGAAGAGGCATATACATTCGACAGAAAGAAGCAACAGACCTGAGGATTGGGAGCAGTTTCGAATTCAGCAAAGGAGGACCAAGGGATTGATTAATAATGGGAAAATAAAGTACGGGAGTAAGCTTGTGGGGAACATACAACCTGACTGTAAAGGTTTCTGTAGGTATGTAAAGAGGAAAGGATTGGTTAAGACAAATGTAGGTCCTTACAGTTAGAAACATGGGAATTTATTATGGGAAACAAAGAAATGGCTAACCAACTAAATGCATACTCTGATTCTGTTTTCACAAATGATGGCACAAATATCTTACCAGAAATGTTGGGGAACACAGGGTTTAGTGAGAGGAAGGAACCGAAGGAAATCAGTATTAGTAGATAAATTGTGTTGGGGAAGTTGATGTTATCGAAGGCCGATAAATCCTCAGGGCCTGAAAATCTACATCCCACATTACTTAAGGAAGTGACCCTAGAAATAGTGGATGCTTTGGTGGTCATCTTTCAAGATTCTATAGACTTTGGAACAGTTCCAGCTGATTGGAGGGCAGCTCCTGTAACCCCACCATTTAAAAAGGGAGGTAGAAATAAAGCAGGGCATTATAGACAAGTCAGCCTGACGTCGGTAGTGGGGAAAATTCTAGAGTCCATTATCAAAGTTTTTATGACAGAGCATTTGGAGAACAGTGTTAGAATCGGATAGCATCAGCATGGATTTACGAAAGGGAAATCATGCTTGATAAATCTATCAGAATATTCGAGTATGTAACTAATAGAGTGGATGAGGGGGAGTCAGAGAATGTGGTTTATTTGGACTTTCAGAAGGCTTTCGACAAAGTCCCACATAAGAGATTAGTGTGTAAAATTAAAGCGCATGGGATTAGTGGTAGTGTATTACGATAGATAGAAAATTGTTTGGCAGATGGAAAAAAAGAGTAGGGATAAACGGATCTTTTTCCAAAAGGTAGGCAGTGATTAGTGGCGTACCACAGGGACCGGCGCTAGGACCCCAGCTATTCACACTATATTAATGATTTAGATGCGGGAACGAAATGTAATATCTCCAAATTTTCAGAAGACACAAAACTGGGTGGGAGGGTGAGTTGTGAAGAGGATGCAAAGTGGCTTCAGGGTGATTTGGACAGGTTGAGTGAGTGGGCTATTGCATGGCAGATGCAGTATAATGTGAATAAATGTGAGGTTATCCACTTTCTTAGCAAAAACAGGAAGGCAGATTATTATGTGAACTGCTATAAACTGAGAGAGGGGAATATGCAACGAGACCTGGGTGTTCTCGTACACCAGTCACTGAAGGTAAGCATGCAGGTGCAACAGGCGGTAGAAAAAGGCGAATGTTATGTTGGCCTTCATAGAGACAGGATTCGAGTACAGGAGCAGGGATGTCTTGCTGCAATTATACAGGGCCTTGGTGAGGCCGCACTTGGAATATTTTGTGCAGTTTGGGTCTCCTTCTCCGAGAAAGGGTGTTCCTGCTATAGAGAGAGTGCAATGAAGGTTTATCAGACTGATTCCTGGGATGGCGGGACTGATGTATGAGGAGAGTTAGGATTATATTCGCTGGAGTTCGGAAGAGTGAAGAGGGATCTCATAGAAACCTATAAAATTCTAACAGTACTTGACAGGGTAGTTGCAGGAAGGACGCTCCCGATGGTGAGGGAGTCCAGAACCAGGGGCCATATACGAAGGATATGGGGTAAACTTTTCAGGACTGAAATGAGGAGAAATTTCAACACCCAGAGAGTGGTGAGCCAGTGAAATTACGTCATCACTCCCATGTACAAGAGGGATTGGAATATGCTGGCCAGTGCCTCTGCTACTTCCACCATTCCATCCCTCAGCAACACTCATGCATCCCATCCAGACTGGGTAAATGATCTACTTTATTGTGATACAAAAAGTGCTGTATTGAAAAGGGTTAACTGAATCTGTTTGTTCAGTGACTGCAAATAATGTCAGTCTCCAAGGACCCTAATTGTGTCACTGGAGGTTTGCCATCTTCTATTAATAAGGGGCTCCCATGTGTTGTCCCATAGTTTCAGCCGGAACATCAACCCCGGCACAACAGAGATCAGCGGCTCCAGAGAGAGAGAAAGGATAGATCAGAATCTGAGAACAAATGACTGGAATGTAACAACACTTGGTCAGAATCTGAGAACAACAGATTGGAATGTTACAACAATGGATCAGAATCTGAGAACAAATGACTTGAATGTAACAACACGTGGTCAGAATCTGAGAACAACAGATTGGAATGTTACAACAATGGGTCAGAATCTGAGAACAAATGACTTGAATGTAACAACACGTGGTCAGAATCTGAGAACAACAGATTGGAATGTTACAACAATGGACAGGAGTTTATCCTCGGATCTTTACTACCTTTCTACATATTATGATTGGTACTCATTAAACACTCGTATGCGTCTCGCACTGAATATTATTCAATACATTTACTATCCCATCCTGGCTATTATTGGTGTCCCTGGTAAGTCTCTCTATCTAGCTATTAATTCTATAAACCACGTTTAACAGCATTACTGCTCCTGTAATTTACTCTGCACATTTTGCTGCCGTTGTATTCCTGGTGAATATGTCCAGCTATTAGCTCTATAAACCATTGCCAACTTTATTGGATTTCTTGACATTTGCTCTCTCATGTTTACTGCTGTTGCTGTCTCTATTTCCCGGCAGGGCATTGTAAACCCCGTTTCACTGAAATACTGTTCTGTTATGTAAATTTTAGGAAGACTGAAGCCAGTGTCATTGGTCTCCATCACAAACTCCATCCCCTATCTGTGAAACAAATACACCACCCTGCCCAATATCTGAGGCTGAACCAGACTGTTTGCAATCGGTGTGTTCTATTTAAACCTGAGCTGAGTCCATCTCCATATTCTCTCCATTGCCAACCCTGTCTACGACAACCTCTGTAATATCCCCCATCTCCACCTGTCTCAGCCAATCTGCTGCATCAACCCTCACCTGTACCTTTGTTAAATCCACACTTAACTATTCCAATTCTATCCTGGTCACCCTCCCAGTTATAAACCTCCATAAACCACAGACCATGCAGAACTCTGCTGCCTGTATTCTAACTCACACCAAATCCCGATCACCCATCACCCCTGTGCTCACTGACCTACATTGGCTCCATGTCTGGCAGCACCTTAATTTTAATATAGTCATTCTTGTGTTTGAATCCCTCCATGGCCTCACCCCTCCAATTAGTCCCATTGTCCTGCGCATTCTCATATTCCTGAAAATGTTTTGAATTCAATCTTTTCTCATTAGTCCTTCTGAAGTGAATCCTTTCACACTGTATCTGTCCCGAGCCACTATTTTAGACTCTACAGCACTACTGGTGCTGACGGTACAGAAGCTGGGATCCATAGAGAGATGTGAACTGCACAACAGGGCACTTCTACTGCGGCCTGCACAATGCCCCAAGCTGGGCAGGGCTCTCGCTCAATCGTCCCATGTATGTGTTGCTGCTCTGAGGATGGTTTTGAATGTGTTGTCAATGTACCATACCGTCAGCTTTGATGTACGTCTTTGAAACTTGGTCTGTACATGTCCACTGACCGCCTGTGTTAGTCACTCTCAGTTGAACATATATTCAGCAGCATGAGGAAGCCCATCTAGTATTATTTAAAAGGACCAGGCATCCAACTTACAGGTGAGGGGCGTTTGACTTACTTCTATTATTTTAAAGTTAGTGGAGGTGCTGTGGATGGTTTGTTGGAGGTTGTGTTGTGAGCTGCTGCAGACATTCAGGGAGGACAGAGGATTTGGTGAACCAACTCTGGACGAGGTATGGCCGATCAGGGGAAAACAGCAGCAGCCAGAGCAGTGGCACCACGGCTGGCACTGTTGCTCAGCAGGGAGGGACAAAGCGCAGAAGAGTAATAGTTATAGGCGACTCGATAGTCATGGGCACAGATAGGCGCTTCTGTGGACGTGAAAGAGACTACAGGATGGTATGTTGCCTCCCTGGTGCCAGGGTCAAGGATGTCTCTGAACGGACAGGGGGCATTCTGAAGGGGGGAAGGTGAACAGCCAGAGGTTGTAATACACATCGGTACCAATGACATAGGCAGGAAGAGTGATGAGGTCCTGCAGGGTGAGTTTAGGGAGTTAGGTAGAAAGATAAGAAACAGGACTTCGAGGATTGTGATCTCTGGATTACTCCCTGTGCCACGTGCCAGTGAGGCTAGAAATAGGAAGATAGTGCAGCTATACACGTGGCTGAGCAGCTGGTGTAGAAGGGAGGGTTTCAGATATCTGGACAATTGGGCTCTCTTCAGGGACAGATGGGACCTGTACAAGAAGGACGGGTTGCATGTAAACTGAAGGGGCACAAATATCCTTGCTGCAAGATTTGCTAGCATCACTCGGGAGGGTTTAAACTAGTGTGGTAGGCGGGTGGGAACCAGAGCAGTAGGACAGCTAGTGAAATAAATGAGGAGGACATAGTAAAGAAGGCCAGCAGGACGAAGAGGAAGAGCAGGCAGGGAGATGTTGCGGAGCACAGCGGGACTGGTGGTCTGAAGTGCATTTGTTTCAATGCGAGAAGTATAACAGGTAAGGCAGATGAACTTAGAGCTTGGATTAGTACTTGGAAATATGATGTTGTTGCTATTGCAGAGACTTGGTTGAGGGAAGGGCAGGATTGGCAGCTAAATGTTCCAGGCTTTGGAAGCTTCAGGCGGGATAGAGGGGGATGTAAAAGGGGTGGGGGAGTTGCATTACTGGTTAAGGAGAATATCACAGCTGTACTGCGGGAGGACACCTCAGAGGGGTCATGCAGTGAGGCAATATGGGTGGAGCTCAGGAATAGGAAGCGTGCAGTCACGATGTTGGGGGTTTACTACAGGCCTCCCAACAGCCAGCGGGAGGGAGAGGAGCAGATATGTAGACAGATTTTGGAAAGATGTAAAGGTAACAGGGTTGTAGTGGTGGGTGATTTTAACTTCCCCAATATTGACTGGGACTCACTTAGTGCTAGGGGCTTGGATGGGGCAGAATTTGTGAGGAGCATCCAGGAGGGCTTCTTGAAACAGTATGTAAATAGTCCAACTGGGGATGGGGCCATTCTGGACCTGTTGTTGGGGAATGAGCACGGCCAGGTGGTCGAAGTTTCAGTGGGGGAGCATTCCCGGAACAGTGACCATAATTCCATAACTTTTAAGGTACTTGTGGATAAGGATAAGAGTAGTCCTCGGGTGAAGGTGCTAAATTGGGGGAAGGCTAATTATAACAAAATTAGGCAGGATCTGAAGAATTTAGATTGGGGGTGGTTGTTTGATGGTAAATCAACATCTGACATGTGGGTGTCCTTCAAACGTCAGCTGATTAGAATCCAGGACCAGCATGTTCCTGTGAGGAAGAAAGACAAGTTGGGCAGGTTTCGGGAAGCTTGGATAACACAGGATATTGTGAGCCTCGTCAAAAAGAAAAAGGAAGCATTTGTAAGGGCTGGATGGCTAGGAACAGACTTGAGGAATATAAAGACAGTAGGAAGGAACTTAAGCAAGGAGTCAGGAAGGCTAAAAGGGGTGATGAGAAGTCATTGGCAAACAGGTCTAAGGAAAATCCCAAGGCTTTTTATACATTTATAAAGAGCAAGAGGGTAACCAGGGAAAGGGTTGGCCCATTCAAGGACAGAGATGGGAATCTATGCGTGGAGCCAGAGGAAATGAGCGACGTGCGAAATGAGTACTTTGCATCAGTATTACCAAAGAGAAGGACTTGGTGGATGATGAGCCGAGGGAAGGGAGTGCAGATAGTCTCAGTCATCTCATTATCAAAAAGGAGGATGTGTTGGGTGTCTTGCAAAGCAATAAGATAGATAAGTCTCCAGGGCCTGACGGGATCTAACCTAGAATACTGAGGGAGGCAAGGGAAGAAATTGCTGGGGCCTTGACAGAAATCTTTGCATCCTCATTGGCTACAGGTGAGGTCCCAGAGGACTGGAGAAAAGGCAATGTTGTTCCTTTTTTTAAGAAGGGTGGCAAGGATAATCCAGGAAATTATAGGCCTGTGAGCCTTACGTCAGTGGTAGGGAAATTATTAGAGAGGATTCTTCGGGACAGGATTTACTTCCATTTGGAAACAAACGAACTTATTAGCGAGAGACAGCATGGTTTTGTGAAGGGGAGGTCGTGTCTTACTAATTTGATTCCGTTTTTTGAGGAAGTGACGAAAATGATTGATGAAGGAAGGGCATTGGATGTTATCTATATGGACTTTAGTAAAGCCTCTGACAAGGTCCCGCATGGCAGACAAAAGGTGAAGTCACACGGGATCAGAGGTGAGCTGGCAAGATGGATACAGAAGTGGCTTGGTCACAGAAGACAGAGGGTATCAGTGGATGGGTGTTTTTCTGAATGGAGGGATGTGACTAGTGGTGTTCCGCAGGGATCAGTGCTGGGACGTTTGCTGTTTGTAGTATATGTAAATGATTCGGAGGAAAATGTAGCTGGTCTGATAAGTAAGTTTGCGGATGATGCAAAGGTTGGCGGAGTTGCAGATAATAATGGGGATTGTCAGAAGATACAGCAGGATATAGATCGGTTGGAGACTTGGGCGGAGGAATGGCAGATGGAGTTTAATCCGGACAAATGTGAGGTAATGCATTTTGGAAGGTCTAATGCAGGTGGGATAGTATACAGTAAATGGCAGAACCCTTAGGAGTATTGACAGGCAGAGAGATCTGGGCATACAGGTCCACGGGTCACTGAAAGTGGCAACGCAGGTGGAAAAGGTATTCAAGAAGGCATACAGCATGCCTGCCTTCATCGGACGAGGCACAGAGTATAAAAATTGGCATGTCATGTTGCAGCTGTACAGAACCTTAGTTAGGCCACACTTGGAATATTGCGTGCAATTCTGGCCGCCACACTACCAGAAGGATGTGGAGGCTTTGGAGAGGGTACAGAGCAGGTTTACCAGGATGTTGCCTGGTCTGGAGGGCATTAGTTATGAGGAGAGGTTGGAAAAACTCGGATTGTTTTCACTGGAACGACGGAGGTGGAGGGGCGACATGATAGAGGTTTACAAAGTTATGAGCGGCATCGACAGAGTGGATAGTCAGAAGCTTTTTCCCAGGGTGGAAGAGTCAGTTACTAGGCGACATAGGTTTAAGGTGCGAGGGGCAAAGTTTAGAGTGAATCTGCGAGGCAGGTATTTTACACTGACGGTGGTGAATGCCTGGAACTTGCTGCCGGGGGAGGTGTTAGAAGCAAATACGATAGCGACGTTTGAGAGACATCTTGACAAATGCATAAATAGGAAGGGAATAGAGGGATATGGGCCCCGGAAGTGCAGAAGGTGTTAGTTTAGGCAGGCATCAAGATCGGCGCAGGCTTGGAGGGCCGAATGGTCTGTTCCTGTGCTGTACTGTTCTTTGGTATTTGTTCTTGACTGTCGTTACAGTGTCCCTGGGTCTGTAACACGACCAACAAATGGAGCAGAGGCTGCAGAGAGGGGAAGCTCAGTCAAGTGAGAGGAGGAAGGGGCTCTGCCCTACCCTCCCTGGGTTTTCCAAGAGCAATTTTCCTTTGCACACCTAACCCAGGAGCAATGTGTGAGGTAACTCTGATTCAATTAGGAGGTGGTCACAGAGCTGTGTCACCTCCTGCAACACGACCTGGAGCCTCACTGCGTGCAGTTCTGGTCGCCACATTACCAAAAGGATGTAGATGCTTTGGAGAGGGTGCAGAGGAGGTTGACCAGGATGTTGCCTGGTATGGAGGGCGCTAGCTATGAAGAGAGGTTGAGCAGATTAGGATTATTTTCATTAGAAAGACGGAGCTTGAGGGGGGACCTGATTGAGGTGTACAAAATCATGAGAGGTATAGACAGGGTGGATATCAAGAAGCTTTTTCGCAGAGTGGGGGATTGAATTACTAGGGGTCACGAGTTCAAAGTGAGAGGGGAAAAGTTTAGGGGGGATATGCGTGGAAAGTTCTTTACGCAGAGGGTCGTGGGTGCCTGGAACACGTTGCCAGCGGAGGTGGTAGACGCGGGCACGATAGCGTCTTTTAAGATGTATCTAGACAGATACATGAATGGGCAGAAAGCAAAGAGATACAGACCCTTAGAAAATAGGCGAATGTTTCGATAGAGGATCTGGCTCAGCGCAGGCTTGGAGGGCCGAAGGGCCTGTTCCTGTGCTGTAATGTTTTTTGTTCTTTTGTTCTTTCTCACACCAGGGTGAGGACGGAGCTGTCAGTGGCTGTTAAAGTCACAGTTTCATTGAACTTCCATGTATCTGAATATTTCCAGGCAGCAGCAGGAGACATATCAAACATAGAGTCATAGAGAGTGATAGACACATTTAAGGCACAGAAGATTGCCATTCGGCCCCTCGGTGCCCGCTCCCTGTGGAACAATCCAGTCAGTCCCACTCTCCCAGTCAGTCCCCGTATCCCTGCAAGATCATCTCCTTCGGGTGTCCATCCAGTATCCTTTTGAATTCATTGTCTCGAATGATGAAGTCCAAGATCTGATATGCTTCGCTAAACACTCTCCTAATATGTCCTGCCAATTTCAAATATCAATGCATATGCAGCCCCAGGTCGCTCTGTCCCTGCACAATCTTTCGAACTGTGTCATTAAGTCTATATTACCTTCCTATTCCTTCTGACAAAATACATCATCTCACACTCCGTTGTATGAAATTCCACCTGCCACTTCTCTGTCCATTCTGCTAGCCTATCTATATCCTGCTACAGGTGGTTTGCAACATCATCACTGTTTACCACACCTCCAAGATTGGTATCATCGGAAAATTTTGAAATTCTACTCTGTATTCCAAGATCCATGTAACTTATATATAGCAAAAAAACAAACAGTGGTCCTAAGCACTGACCCTTGGGGAACATCACTGTCTACCATCCTCCAGTCTGAAAAACAACCATTTAACACATTTCTCTTTTTTCTGTCCTATGGACAATTTTTGATCCAATTAGATGCTATTCCATGAGGTTCAATTTTGTTAGCCAAGCTTCTGTGTGTTTCTTCGTCAAATAATTTCATAACATCCACGTAGACAACATCCACCACATTCCCTTCATCAACCTTCTCTGATTCTCTAAATAAATTCAATTAGTTCATCAAGCATGATCTGCCTTTCAGAAATCCGTGCTGACAATCCTTAATTAACTCAACCTCTCCAAGTGTGTGTTGTCCTTTTCCCCTGATTATTGTTTCTAAAACTTTCCTCACAACTGATGTTAAACTAACTGGCCAGTAGTTACTAGGCCTGTGTGTTGTCCATTGATAATTCTGGGAGGTGAGGGTGACCATCTATGTCATCAATATCTCCCTCAGCAGGGAGAAGCAGGATGAAAGATCCCGTGGCTTTGTCAGGATAGCGGGATTCCTGATGGTGTAGGTGGCTCTGCGGGGACCCCATGTCAACCCATGGGTTGAGGTACAGGGACTGAAATAACTCTCACTCCATCAATGTGCAGCTGGTGTGTGAGCATGGCCAGTACGTCATGTTGGTGAATGTCCACTATCCTGGCAGCAGCCACCATACCTTCATTCTGAATCAGTCAGCCGGTCCCAACACATCGGGGCTCCATGAAAAACCAGAATGTAGCTCCTTGGAGACAAATGAACCCCCTCTAGACACAGCCCATGCTTCTACACCCTCAATCCACCTCCCACCATCAACAGTTAGTTACGCAATTAGCATGTGTATAATGTGAGCAATGGAGTCGCCAGGAACATGGTGGAACAGAACATCGGTGTGATGAAGCAATGCTTCCGATGTCTGAACCGCTCGGGGAGAGCCCTCCAGTACACACTGGAGCAGGTGTCTGAGTTCATGGTGTTCTGCTGCACCCTTCATATTATCACCATCATGAGGACACAGGCATTGGCACCAGGAATCCAGAGGCCACCTCAGGAGGAGGTGGGAGGGAAGATATTTCCTGGATGCCTTCGACCCAGACAAGCTGTCGGAGAGTCCCTGCTAAGATTCCAGTTCCCATAGGACAACTTCCCTTTCCAGCCATGAATTCCCCATTCTCCACCATTACACCCATCTGAGAAGCCCCATCACAGTGTCCCCTTGGTCAGCATCCTGTAATAAAAACATCAGAGAAATATTACAGCACAGAAGGACCAATTCAGCCTTTCGTATCTGCACTGGCTCTCCGAAAGAGTAATTCACCTAACGCCGTTCCCTGCCTTCTTCCTGTAATCCTGCACATTCTTCCTTCTCATATAACAATCTATTCAGCTTCAGTTGAACCTGCCTCCACCATACTCTCAGGCAGTGCATTCCAGACTCTAACCACTCACTGTGTGAAAAAATATTTTCCTCAGGTCGTCTTTGCTTCTTTTACCCATGACTTTAAATCTGTGCCCTCTCGTTCTCGATCCTTTCACGAATGGGAACTGTTTCTCTCTATCTACTCTGTCCAGACACTTCATGATTTTTGAAACCTCTAATAAATCACCTCTCGGCCTTCTCCGAGGAAAACTATTCCTAACTTCTCCAATCTATCTTCATAACTAAAATTCCTCAACCTGGGAATGATTCTGGTCAATCTTTTCTGCACTCTCTCCAATGCCCTCACGTCTTTCCTCAAGTGTGGCACCCAGAACTGGACGCAATACCACAGCTGAAGCTGAAATAGTGCCTTATATATGTTCAATATAACTTATTTGCTCTTGTACTCTCTGCCCCTATTAATAAAGCCCAGGATACTGCATGCTTTATTAAACACTTTCTCAACCTGTCCTGCCGCCTTCAATGACTTCTGCACATATACACATAGGCTATTCTGCTCCTGAACACCTTATAGAATTGTATCCTTTATTGTATATTGTCACCCCATGTTCTTCCTACCAACATGAATCACTTCACATTTCTCTGTATTGAACGACATCTGCCACCTGTCTGCCCATTCCAGCAACTTGTGTGTGTCCTTTTGAAGTTCTACACTATCCTCCTCACAGTTCACAATGCTTCCAACGTTCGTATCAGCTGCAAACTTTGAAATTGTGCCCTGTACACCCAGGTTTAGGTCCTTAATATATATCAGGAAAAGCAAGGATCCCAACACTGATCTCTGGGGAACTCCACCACAAACCTTCCTCCAGCCTGTAAAACATCCATTAACCACTACTCTTTGTTTCCTGTCACTCAGCTCATTTCGTATCCATGTTGCTAATGTCCCTTTTATGCTATGAGCTACAAGTTTGCTCACAGGTCTGTTGTGTGGCATTGTATCAAAAGGTTTTTGCATGCAGGGAATAGTTAAATGTCTGGAATGCACAGCTTGAGAATGGTGGAGGCAGGTTCATTTGAAACTGAATAGACTGTTATATGAAAATCAATGTACACCACATCAACAGAATTGCCTTCATCAACTCTCTCTGATACCACCTCAAACATCTCCAGAAAATTAGTTAAACATGATGTTCTCTCAAGAAATCCATGCTGGCTTGTTTAATTAACTCGCATTTGTCTATGTGACTATCAGCTTTGTCCAAGATTATTTCTTTCTAGAAGTTTTCCCACCACCGAAGTTTAACTGACAGGCCTATAGTTGCTGGCCTTACCTTTACACACTTTTTTGAACAAGGGTGGAACGTTTATAATTCTCCAGTCCTCTGGCATCACCCCGAGTCTAAGGAAGACTGGAAAATTATGTCCAGTGCCTCTGCGATTTCCACCCTCACTTCCCTCAGTATCTTTGGATACATATCGTCTGGTCCTGGTGCTTTATTCAATTTAATTCCAGACAGCCTATCTAATACTTCCTCTTTATCAATTTTAAACCCCACTAGTGTCTGACTTATCTCCTCTTTCAACATTGCCTGGGTTGCATCTTAGAATCATAGACAGTTTATGGCACACAGAAAGACCACTTGGCCCATCGTGTCTATGCTGTCCAAAAAACGATCCATCCATTCTAATCCTACCTTCCAGCATTTGATAGATTACAGCACTTGAGGTGCATATCCAGACACCTTTTGAATGAGTTGTTGGTTTCTGCCTCAACTACCCTTTTGGACAGTGAGTTCCAGACTCTGACCACCCGCTGGGTGAAAAATAAAATCCGCAGCTCCCTTTTAGTCTTTCTACCAATCACTTTAAGTCCATGCCCCCTCGCCACTGACCTCTTTGCTCAGGTGAATGGACCCTTCAGCTCCACTCTACTCTCAGTTTTGTACATTTCAATCAGATTTACCCTCAGCCTTCTCTATTTCAAGGAGAACAATCCCAGCCTGTCCAATCTTTCCTCATATCTGCATTTTTCCAGTCCTCGCCACATCCTCATAAATCTCCTCTGCACCCTCTCTGGTGCAATTACATCCTTTCTGTAATGAGGTGAGCAGAACTGCACACAGTACTCAAGTTGTGTCCTAACCAATGAATTATAGAATTCTAGCATAACCTCCCTGGCCGTATATTCTATACCTCGGCTAATAAAGGAAAGGATTCCATATCTTCTTCCTTGGTAAAGACAGGTGGAAATTATTCATTTATTACCTCAGCTATATCCTCTGCCTCCATGTGCAAATTCCCTTTATGGTCCGGAGTCGGCCCCATTGTTCCTTTTACTACCCTTTTACTGTTTAGATGCCGATAGAAAACTTTGGGATTTCCTTTCATGCTCACCTCTTTTCATGCTCTCTCTTTGCTTCTCTTATTTGCTTTTTCACTTCCCCTCTGGACCTTCTGTATTCAGCCTGTTTCTCAATGGTATTTTCTACCTGATGTCTGTTATATCAGACATAAACTTGTTAACCTTTCATGCGGCCTTCAAAGATCTGTCTGAATACACACCAAGTCTATCTGTTCCTGTCTCCTCACTTAAACAATACCCATTTGTTTCTGTTGCCTTCCCTTACACTTCCTACCCAAATGTCTCACTTCACACTTCACTGTGTTAATTTATATTTGCCATTCGCCTGCTCATTTCACTGGTCAGTCTCTGTCCTCCTGAAGTCTGTTACTATCCTTCTCACTGTTTATTAACATTTCTGATTTTCCTGCCATCTGAAAACTTTGACATTATCCCCTCTGTACACAAGCCCATTGTAATAACATACAGCAACTGTGATCCCAACTGTGACACTGGGGAACCCCACTGTGTACTTCCCTCCAGACTGAACAGTAACCATTCTCCACTATTCTCTACTTTCTGTCACTGAGCTAATTTCCTGCATGCTGACATTGAAAATAAAAAACAGACTTCCATTTATGAAACGCCTTTCATGACCACTGCATGTCCCAAAGTGATTTACAACCAATGAATACTTCTTAAAGCGAAGTCACTCTTGTAATGTGGGAAACAGGCAGACAATTTCTGCACAGCAAGATCCCACAAGCAGTCATGTGAGAATGATCAGATCTGTTTTTCTGATGTTGATTGAAAGAAAAAATATTGACCAGGACACCGGGAATAATTCGCCTGCTCTGCTTCTGCATAGTGCGATGGGATCTTTAACATCCACCTGAGAGGGCAGACTGCAACTTGGTTTAAAGTTTCATTCGATAGACTGCACCTCTGACAGTGCAGCACACCCTCAGTACTGCACTGCAATGTCAGCATTGATTCTTGTGATCAAGTCCTGCAGTGACACTTGATCCTGGAAGCTTGCCACTGAAAGGGGAGAGAGCTACAAACTGAGCCACAGCTGACATTGGTCCTTTAATCCCATGTGTTTCTAATTCGGTAACACGGCTTTTATGTGGTACTTTTTCAAACGCCTTGTGAAAGGATTGGAATATTGTGAAAGTCCGGGTGGGAACCATCATAGAATCATAGAATAGCACAAACTGAATGAGGCCATTCGGTCCATCAAGTCTGTGCTGGCCCTTTCAAAGAGCAATCCAATTAGTCCCACTCCCTGGCTCTTTCACTATATCCTTGCATTTTTTCTCCTTCAGATATTTTTCCAATTCCCTTTTGGGATCTACTATTGAATCTGTATCCATCAGCCTATCAGACAGTGCATCCCAAATCCAAACCACTCAGAAACAAAAATCCTCATGTCTGCTTCTTTTACCAATCGCCTTAAATCTGTGTCTCTTGGACATTGGAAATAGTTTCTCTTTATTTAATTTATCTAAATCCTCCCTAATGTTAAACACCTCAATCAAATCTCCTCTGAAAGTTCTCTGCTCCAAGCAGAACAACCTCAGCTACATAACTGTAATTCCTCATGCCTGGACAAATACTAGGAAAACAGTTCTGTACCCTCTCCGAAGGCTGCATGTCCTCCCTAAAGTGTGGTTCCCAGTATTCGACACAAGACTCCAGGTGTAGCTGAAATAGTATTTTATATATGTTTCACATAATGTCCTTGCTTTTGTTCTTTTTGCCTCTATTTATAAACCCTAGGATCCCATACATTTATGAACTGTCAGGTTAACCTTTCCTGCCACCTTCAAAGATTTGTGTACAAATCCCAGGTGTCTCTGTTATTTCACCATCTTTATAGTTGTCCCATTTAACTTGTATTGTCTCTCTTCAATCATCCTTTCAAAATGTATTACCTCACACATCTGCAATGCCAATTAAATATTGAGAAGATTGAAGCCATTGTTTTCTGTCTCTGCTCCAAACATTTCCTAGTTACACACTCCATCCGTCTCCTTTGTAAATGTTTGAGACGAATCCAAACTGCTCACAGACTTAGTTACATAGTTAACCCTGAGATGCCTTGAGATGAGCTTCCTACCAAATATTCACACCATCACTAAAACGGCCTATCTCCAACCTCGGTGGAGTTGCATTGCTGGTTAAAGAGTAAATGAACGCAATAGTGAGGCAGGATATTAGATCTGACGATGTCGAATATGTATGGGGAGAGCTGAGAAACACTCAGGGGCAGAAAACGTTAGTGGGGGTTGTATATAGACCCCCAGACTGTAGTGCTGAATTAGGGAATGGCATTGGACAGGAAATTAGAGACGCATGCGATAAAGGAACATCTGTAATTATGGGTTTCTTGAATCTGCATATAGATTGGGCAAATCAAATTGGTCACAATACATTGTGGAGGAATTCCAGGAGAATATACGGGATGGTTTCCAGGACCAATTCTTTGAGGAACCATCTGGAGAACAGGCCATCCTAGACTGGTTATTGTATAATGAGAGAGGAATAATTGACAATCTAGTTGTGCGAGATCCCTCTGGGATGAGCGAGCATAATATGATAGAATTCTTCATCATGATGGAGAGTGTCCTAGTTGATTCTGAGACTGGGGTCGTGAATCTTAATAAAGTAAGCTACGAAGGTATGAGGCATGAGTCGTTGATGATACATTGGGAAACTTTACTTGAAGAGTTGACGGTGGAAAGGCAATGGCAAACATTCAAAGAGCGCATGGATGAACTGCAACAATTGTTTATCCCTGTCTGGCGCAAAAGTAAAATAGAAAAGGTAGCCAAATCATGGCATGCAAGGAAAGGTAGAGGTAGGGTTAGATCCAAGGAAGAGGCATATAAATTTGCCAGGAAAAAAACAACAGACCTGAGGATTGGGAGCAGTTTAAAATTCAGCAAAGGAGCACCAGGGGATTTATTGAGAAGGGGAAAATGGAGCACGAGAGTAAGCTTGCGGGGAGCATAAAAACTGACTGTAAACGAATCTATACGTATGTGAAGTGGAAAAGATTGGCGAAGGCAAAGGCAGGTCCGTTACAGTCAGAAACAGGGGGATTTATTCTGGGAAACAAAGAAATGGCTGACCAACTGAATGCATACTTTAGTTCTGTCTTCACAAAGGAGGACGCCAATATCATACCAGAAATGTTGGTGAATACAGGGTTTAGTGAGAGAGTGGAACTGAAAGAAATCAGTATTAGTAGAGAAATGGTGTTGGGGAAGTTGATGGTATTGAAGGCCGATAAATCTCCAGGGCCTAGTAATCTACATCCCAGAGTACTTAGGAAGTGGCCCGAGAAATAGTGGATGCATTGGTGGTCATCTTCCAATATTCTATGGACTCTGGAACAGTTCCTACAGATTGGAATGTTACCCCACTGTTAAAAAAGGAAGGTAGAGAGAAAGCAGGAAATTGTAGACCAGTCAGCCTGATATCGGTCGTGGGGAAAATCCTGGAGTTCATTATCAAAGGTTTTTCAGCAGAGCACTTGGAGAACAGTGGTAGAGTCGGATAGAGTCAGCATGGATTTATGAAAGGGAAATCATGCTTGATAAATCCACTAGCATTCTTCGAGGATGTCACTAGTAGAGTTGATGAGGGGGAGCCAGTGGATGTGATTTATTTGCACTTTCGGAAGGCTCTCGACAAAGTTCCACGTAAGGGTTTAGCGTGTAAAATTAAAGTGCACGAGACTGGGGGTAGTGTATTGCGATAGATAGAAAATTGTTTGGGAGACAGGAAACAAAGCATTGGAACATACGGATCTTTTTCTGAATGGCAGGCAGTGACTAGTGGGGTACCGCAGGGATCGGAGCTAGGACCCTAGCTATTCACAATATGTAGTAATGATTTAGATGAGGAAACTAAATGTAATATCTCCAGATTTGCAGCTGATACAAAATTGGGTGTGAGGGTAAGTTGTGAGGAGGATGCAGAGAGGCTTCTGGGTGATTTGGACAAGTTGAGTGAGTGGGCAAATGCATGGCAGATGCAGTATAATGTGGATAAATGTGAAGTTATCCACTTGACTAGCAAAAACAGGAAGGCAGATTATTATCTGAACTCCTATAAACTGAGAGAGGGGAATATGCAGCGAGACCTGGGTGTTCTCGTACACCAGTCACTGAAGGTAAGCATGCAGGTGCAACAGGCGGTCGAAAAAGGCGAATGTTATGTTGGCCTTTATAGATACAGGATTCGAGTACAGGAGCAGGGATGTTTTGCTGCAATTATACAGGGCCTTGGTGAGGCCGCACTTGGAATATTGTGTGCAGTTTTGGTCTCGTTATCTGAGGAAGGATGCTCTTGCTATAGAGGGAGTGCAGTAGAGTTTTACCAGACTGATTTCTGGGGTGGTAGGACTGTCGTATGAGGAGAGAATGAGTCGGTTAGGACTATATTCACTGGAATTCAGAAGAGTGAGGAGGGATCTCATCGAAGCCTATAAAATTCTAACATGGCTTGACAGGGTATATGCAGGAAGGATGTTCCCGATGGTGGGGGACTACCGAACCAGGTGTCATAGTCTAAGTATATGGGGTAAAACTTTCAGGACTGAGATGAAGAGACTTTTCTCCACCCAGAGGGTGGTGAGCCTGTGGAAATCTGTCATCACGCCCATATTCAAGGGGGATTGGAAGATTCTGGCCAGTGCCTCTGCTATTTCCACCATTGCTTCCCTCAGCAACCCTCATACATCCCATCCAGATTGGATAAATGTTCAACTTTATCGTGGTACTAAAGTGTTGGATTGAAAAGGGTTAACTGAATCTGTTTGTTCTGTGACTGTAATTAATGTCAGTCTCCATGGACCCTAATTGTGTCACTGGACGTTTTCCATCTTCTATTAATAAGGGGATTCTTTCAATGTGTTCTTCCATAGTGTCAGTGGGAACATCAGCCCCGGCACTTACAGAGATCAGCTGCTCCAGAGAGATAGAGAGAGGATAGGTTAGAATCTGAGAACAAAAGACTGGAATGTTACAACAATGGGTCAGAATCTGAGAACAAAAGACTGGAATGTTACAACAATGGACAGGAGTTTATCCTCGGATCTTTCCTCTCTTTCTACATATTATGATTGGTTCTCATTAAACACTCGTATCTATCTCGCACTGAAGATTATTCAATATATTTACTATCCCATCCTGGCTATTATTGGTGTCCCTGGTAAGTCTCTCTATCTAGCTATAAATCCTTTAAACCATGTTTGACTGCATTACTGCTCCTGTAATTTACCCTGCCCTTCTTGCTGCCGTTGTATGCCTGGTGAATATCTCCAGCTATTAGCTCAACAAACCATTGTCAACAGTATTACAGTTCTTGTCATTTACTCTCTCATCTTTGCTGCTATTGCTGTCTCTATTTCAGGCCAGGAGATCTGTAAACCCTGTTTCACTGAAATACTGTTCTGCTATGTAAATTTTGGGAAGACGGAAGCCAGTGTCATTGCTCTCCATCACAAACTCCATCACCAATCTGGGAGGCACATATTCCACCCTGCCCAATATCTGAGGCTCAACCAGACAGTCTGCAACTTCTTTGTTATATTTAAACCTGAGCTAAGTTCATCTCCATATTCTTTCCATCACTAACCCTGCCTAATATCACCTCCATGATATCACCCAACTCCACCTCTGCCTCAGCCCATCTACTGCATAAACCCTCATCCGCATCACTGTTAAATACACAGTTGACAATTCCAATTCCATCTTGTTCACCCTCACAGTTCTAAACCTCCATAAACCACAGCCCATCCAGAACTCTGCTGCCTGTATTCGAACTCACACCAAATCCCGATCACCCATCACCCCTGTGCTCACTGATCTACATTGGCTCCCGGTCTGGCAGCACCTTAATTTTAATATTCTCATTCTTGTGTTTGAATCTCTCCATGGCCTCACCCTTCCATTTATTCACTTTCCCCTCTCCAATTCATCTATTCCTGCAAATCTTTCGACTTCAATCTTTTTTCAGTTCTCCTTGTAAAGTGAATTTCGTTCCCTCAGTATCTGTTCCGAGCCACGATTTTAGACTCTGCAGCAAGACTGCTGCTGACGGTACAGAATTGGGATCCAAAAAGAGATGTGAATCGCACAGCCGGCCACTTCCAGTGCGGTCTGCACAATATCCCATGCTGAGCGGGGCTCCAGCCCAGGCACATCATCTATGTGCTGTCAGCGTGGTCTTCACAGCCGGCCACCTCTTCTATACCCTGCACAGTGTCCCAAGCTGCGCAGGGCTCTAGCTCAATTGTACCTTGTATCTGTTGTTACTTTGAGGGTGGATTTGAAAGTGATGTCAATGTACCATACCAGCAGCTTTGATGTACTTCTTTAAACTTTTTCTGTGCATGTCCACTGACCACCTGTGTTAGTCACTCACCGTTGAATATACAGTCAGTAGCAAAAGGAAACCCCCTGGTGTTATTTAAAAATACCAGCCATCTAGCCTACAGGCTTTTGACTTACTTCTGGTATTGTAAAGTTAGTGGAGGTGTTGTGGATGTTTTTCTGGAGGTTGTGTTGTGAGCTGCTGCAGACATTCAGGGACATTTGTGAAATATACAGTAAATGGAAAAGTCCTGGGGAAAATTGATGTGCAGAGAGATTTGGGTGTTCAGGTCCATTGTTCCCTGAAGGTGGCAACGCAGGTCAATAGAGTTGTCAAGAATGCATACGGCATGCTTTCCTTCATCGGACGGGGTATTGAGTACGAGAGTTGGCAGATCATGTTACAGTTGTACAGGACTTTGGTTCGGCCACATTTGGAATACTGCATGCAGTTCTAGTCGCCACATTACCAAAAGGATGTGGATGCTTTGGAGAGGGTGCAGAGGAGGTTCACCAGGATGTTGCCTGGTATGGAGGGCGCTAGCTATGAAGAGAGGTTGAGTAGATTAGGATTATTTTCATTAGATAGACGGAGGTTGAGGGGGGACCTGATTGAGGTGTACAAAATCATGAGAGGTATAGACAGGGTGGATAGCAAGAAGCTTTTTCCCAGAGTGGGGGATTCAATTACTAGGGGTCACGAGTTCAAAGTGAGAGGGGAAAGGTTTAGGGGGGATATGCGTGGAAAGTTCTTTATGCAGAGGGTGGTGGGTGCCTGGAACGCGTTGCCAGCGGAGGTGGTAGACACGGGCGCGATAGCGTCTTTTAAGATGTATCTAGACAGATACATGAATGGGCAGGAAGCAAAGAGATACAGAGCATTAGAATATAGGCGACATGTTTAGATAGAGGATCTGGATCGGCGCAGGCTTGGAGGGCCGAAGGGCCTGTTCCTGTGCTGTAATTTTCTTTATTCTTTGTTCTTTGAGTACAGACGATTTGGTGACCCAATTCTGGACGACGTATGGGGACTGTAGTTACATTGTCTCTGGGTCTGTAACATGACCAACAAATGGAGCAGATGCTGCCGAGAGGGGAAGCTCTGTAAAGAGAGAGGAGGAGAGGGCTCTTCCCTACCCACCCCGGGTGCTCCAAGAGCACTTTTCCTACCTACACCTAACCCAGGAGCAATGTGTGAGGTGACTCTGATTCAATAAGGAGGTGGTCACAGAGCTGTGTCACCTCCTGTAACACAACCTGGAGCCTCACACCAGGGTGAGGACGGAGCTGTCAGTGGTTGTTAAGCTCACAGTTTCATTGAACTTCTATGTATCTTCATATTTACAGGCAGGAGCAGGTGACATATCCAACATAGAGTGGTAGAAATTGATGGAGTCATTAACAACACAGAAAGAGGCCATTCAGCCCCTCACTGCCGGCTTTCTGTGCAACAATCCAGTCAGCCCCACTCTCCCACTCCTCCGCTCAATCCCTGTATCCCTGCAAGTTCATTTCCTTCAGGTTTCCATCCAGTTTCCTTTTGAAATCTTTGATTGTCTCGGCTTCCACCATCCTCATGGGCAGTGAGTTCCAGCTCATTACCATCCACTGTGTAAAAATGTTCCTCCTCACATTCCCCTGCATCTCTTAACCAAAACCTTCCATCTGTGCCCCCTAGTCTGCGTTGCATCAGTTAATGGGAACAGTTTTTCCTTGTCTATCTTATCTAAGTCTATCATAATCATGTACACCTCTATCAAATCTCTCTCAATCGCCTTTACTCCAGGGAGAACAACTCCATCTTCTCCAAACTCACTTTGTACCTAAACTCCCATCCCTGGATTCATTCTGGTAAATCTCCTCTGCACCCTCTCAAGGACTTTCACATCCTTCCTGCAGTCTGGCGACCCGAACAGGGCACAGTTCTCTTGTTGGGGTCTAACCAAAGCTTTGTAAAGTTTCAGCTAAACCGCCCTGTTTTTGTATATTTGCCTCTTTTGATGAAGCCCAAGATCTGATATGTTTTGCTAAACACTCTGCTAATATGTCCTGCCACCTTCAAAGATCAATGCATATGGAGCCCCTGGTCCTTCTGTTCCTGCAAAATCTTTAGAACTGTGTCATTAAGTCTATGTTGACTTCCTATTCTTTCTGACAAAATACATTACCTCACACTCCTCTTTATTAAATTCTACCTGCCACTTCTATGTCCATTCTGCTCGCCTATCTATATCATGTTGTCGGTGGTTTGTATCGTCCTCACTGTTCCCCACTCCTCCAAGGTTGCAATCATCAGAAAAAATATAAATTCTACTCCGTATTCCAAGATCCGTGTCATTTTTATGCGGTAAAAAAAAACAACTGTGGTCCCAGCACTGACCATTGTGTAACATCAATGTCGACCATCCTCCAGTCTGAAAAATAACCATTTAACACATTTCTCTTTTTGCTGTCCTTTGGACAGTTTTTGATCCAATTGGATGCTATTCCATGAGCTTCAATTTTGTTAACCAAGTTTGTGTGTGGTTCTTAATCAAATACCTTCATAAAATCCCGGTAGACAACATCCACCACATCCCCTTCATCAACCTTCTCTGATCATCGAAATAAATTCAATTAGCCCATCAAGCATAATCTGCCTTTTAAAAATCCGTGCTGACACTCCTTAATTAACTCAAACCTCTCCAAGTGTGTGTTGTCCTTTTTCCCTGATCATTGTTTCTAAAACCTTACTCACCACTGATGTTGTCCAGCAGTTACGAGGCCTGTGTGTTGTCCATTGATAATTCTGGGAGGTGAGGGTGACCATCTATGTCATCATTTTCTCCCTCAGCAGGGAGAAGCAGGATGAGAGATCCAGTGGGTTTGTCAGGATTGCAGGTTTCCTGATGGTGTAGTAAGCTCTGCGGGGTCTCCATGTCAATGGGGAGAGGTACAGGAACTGAAAGAACTCTCACTCCATTAATGTACAGTTGGTGTGTGAGCATGCCCAGTAAATCATGTTGGTGAAAGTCCTCTATCCTAGCAGCAGCCACCATACCTTCATTCTGAAGCAGTCAACCAGTCCCAACACTGCGGGTCTCCATGCAGAACCAGAATGCGACTCCTCGGAGACAACTCATGTTTCTACAACCCCAAACCATCTCCCACCACCAACCAAACGCACACAATTAACATGTGTAAAATGTGAGCAATGGAGTCACCAGGAACATGGTGGAACTGACCATCATTGTGATGAAGCTTTACTTCCGATGTCTGAACCGCTCGGGGGAGTCCTCCAGTACACACTGAAGCAGGTGCCCAAGTTCATGGTGTTCTGCTGCACCCTTCATATCATCACCATCATGAGGACACAGGCATGGGCAGCAGGGATCCGGAGGCCACCTCAGGAGAATGAGGAGGAGGCAGGGAGGATATTTTCTGGATGCCTTCTACCAGGACAGGCTGTCGGAGAGTCCTTGCTAAGATTCAGTTTCCTATAGGACAACTTCCCTTTCCCACAATGAATCCCCCATTCTCCACCATTACACCCATCTGAGACGCCCATCACAGTGTTATCACAGCACAGAAAGAACTATTCACTCTGACGTGTCTGCGTCGCCTTTCCGAATGAGCAATTCACCTAATCCCATTCCCTGCCTTCTTCGCATAATCCTGCACATTCCTCCTTCTAATACACCAAATTATTCAGCTTTAGCATGTTTATAGATGTGGTCACCCAACAGCTGAAGATTATGCAGGGAGAGAAGGAATTGGTGATCCCCAGACAGTCAAAAAGAATCAGGCAGGTAGTGCTGCAAACCCTTGAGTGCATCTCACTCTCCAACAGGTATTCAGTTCAGAAAACTGAGGAAAGTGATGCTTCACCTGGGGAGCGCAGCCAGAGCCAACTCTGTGTCAGCACGGGTAGCTGAGCTGCAGAGCGGGGTAGAGGGATGACTGGAAGAGCCATAGTGATCAGTAGTCAGGGGAACAGGCAGGCGTTTATGTGGCCACAGACGTGAATCGAGGATGGTGTCATGCTTGTCTGGTGCCAGGGTCAAGGATGTCACTGAGCGACTGCAGAGCATCCTGAAGGAGAAGGGGAACAGCCAGCTGTCATGGTCCACATCGGAACCAGCGACAAAGGTAGAAAGAGGAATGTCGTCCTGCAGTCAGAATTTATGGAGCGAGGGAAGAAATAGGCCAGCAGGACCTCAAAGTGGTAACTTCTGGATTAGTCCCAGTGCCATGCACAACTGAGTATAGAAATAGAAAACGAAGACAGATGAATGTGTGGCTGGGAAGATGGTGCAGGAGGGAGAGCTTCAGATTCCTGGGACATTGGGACCAACTTTGGATTAGATGGGACCTGAACAGGCCGGACTGGTTGCACAAGATCGGAGCCGTGACTGGGCTACTTGCAGAACGTTTTGCTAGTGCTGTCGGGGAGGGTATAAACTAGTTTTGCAGGGGGGTGGGGACCTGAGGGTAGACTCAGTTGGGACAAAACCTGAAATGAAAATAGAAGGCAGAAAATTAATGGATGAGTCTAGAAAACAGAGGAAAAGAGGGTTAGAATTTTTTTTAAGTGTTTGGCTGTGCTCAAGGATATCTATTTCAATGCAAGAAGTATAGCAAATAAAGCAGATGAGCTGAGGACAAGGTGGACAGGTGGCAGTATGATATCATAGCTATCACTGAAACATAGCTGAAGGAGGGACAGGAATGGCAGCTCAACGTTCCTGGTTACAGGGTTTTCAGACACGATAGGGAGGGGGTAAAGAAAGGAGGGGAAGTGGCAATTTCGGTCAAGAAATCTATTACAGCTGTGAGGAGGGATGATATGTTGGAAGGTTCATCAACTGAGGCGATATGGATTGAGCTAAGGAACCAAAAAGGGGCAATATCACTGCTGGGAGTGTGATCCCGTCAGCCAAACAGTCCGAGGGAGATAGAAGAGCAGATATGTAGGCAAGTCTCTGAGAAGTGCAAGAACAATAGGGCAGTAATAATAGGGTATTTTAATAACCCCAATCTTTACAGGGATAATTTTAGTATGAAAATAATTAAGGGAACAGAAATCTTGAGCTGCATTCAGGAGAACGTTTTTGGCCAGGATGTAGCAAGTCCAACAACAGAGGGTGCAGTTTTAGACATTGTTTTTGGAAATGAAGATGGGCAGGTGGAAGGAGTGGGAGGGAAGAGCATTTTGGTGGGAGTGATCATAATTCAGTTAGTTTTAACTTAATTATGGAACAGGACAAGAGATACATCAGGAGTTAGAGTTCTCAATGGGGAAAGGCGAATATTACTAAACTGAGGAGCGAAAGTGGACTGGAAACAGCAGTTTGAAGGTAGTTCAGTCTCACAGCAGTGGGAGGCATTCAAAGGGGAGATTCAAAAGGTTCAGGATGAACATGTTCCCACAAAGAAAAAGGGTGAGCCGGCCAAATCTCGAGTCCCATGGATGTCAAGGAGCCGACAGGGTAGGATAACGCAGAAAAGGAAAGCTTCTGTCCGACACTGAGAACTTAATACTGCAGAAAGCCGAGAGGAGTATAGAAAGTGGAGGGATCAAATCAAAAAGGAAGTTAGGAAAGGAAAGTGAGGGTATGAAAGAACGTTAGCAAGCAAAATCAAGGTGAACCCAAAGATGTTTTCTCAATACATTAAGAGGAAGAGGATAACTAAGGGGAGAGTAAGACCCATAATAGATCAGAAAGGTAACCTTTGAATAAGGGTAGAAGATATTGGTATGGTTCTTATTGAGCACTTTGCGTATGTCTTCAGAAAAGAGGGGGGATTTAGATATTGTCGTTAAGGAGGAAGAGTGTGAATTATTGGATATGATAAACATAGGGAGAGAGGAAGTATTAATGGGATTAGCATCCTTGAAAGTTGAAACATCACCAGAGCCGGATGAAATGTACCCCAGGCTGTTCAAAGAAGCAAGAGAGGAAATAGCAGAGGGTCTGCCTACCATCATTTCCCAATCTCACTAGATACAGGTGTGGTGCTGGAGTATTGGAGAATTGCTAACGTTGTACCTCTGTTTAAAAAGGGAGCGAAGGATTGTCTGAATAATGACAGGCCAGTCCGTCTAACCTCAGTAGTGGGCAAATTATTGGAATCTATTCTGAGAGACGGGATAAACTGTCACTTATAGAGGCACAGGTTATCAAGGATAGTCAGCATGGATTTGTTAAGTGACTCTCTTGTTTGACCAAATTGATCGAAT
Organism: Heterodontus francisci; assembly: GCF_036365525.1. Taxonomy (NCBI): domain Eukaryota; kingdom Metazoa; phylum Chordata; class Chondrichthyes; order Heterodontiformes; family Heterodontidae; genus Heterodontus; species Heterodontus francisci. The sequence continues at coordinate 868,859 of NW_027142045.1, forward strand.
TTTTTGAAGCTGTTACAAGGAATATAGATGAGGGTAGTGCAGTTGATGTGGTCTACATGGATTTGAGCAAGGCTTCTGACAAGATCCCACATGATAGACTGGTTCAAAAAATAAAATCCCATGGCATCCAGAGAAATGCAGCAAGGCGGATACAAAATTGTCTCAGTGGCAGGAAACACAGGGTAATTATTGACAAGTATTTTTGCGACTGGAGGACTGTCCCCATTGTCATTCCACAGGGCTCAGTAATGGGTCCCATGCTTTCTCTGGACTATATTAAAGAGTTAGACGTAAATTTAGGGGGTATGATCAAGACTTTTGCAGACGACACAAAGATTGGCCATGTGGTGGATAGCGAGAAGGATCGCTGTAGGCTGCAGGAAGATATTGACGGTCTGGTCAGATGGGCAGAAAAATGGGAATCGACCTGGATAAGTGTGAGGTGATGCATTTGGGGAGCTCAAACAAGCAAAGGAATACACGATTACTAGGACAATACTGAGAAGTGTAGAGGAAGTAAGGGACTTTGGAGTGAATGCCCACAGATCCCTGAAGATAGCAGGACAGGTAAATAAGGCAGTTAAGAAGGCATATGGAATCATTTCCCTTTTTAGCTGAGGTATAGAATGTAAGAGCTGGGAGGTTATGCTGGAACTGTATAAATCATTGGTTAGGCCACAACTTGAATATTTTGTGCAGTTCTGGTAACCACATTACAGAAAGGAGGCAATTGCACTAGAGAGGGTACAGAGGAGATTTACGAGGATGTTGCCAGGACTGGAAAAATGCAGCTATGAGGAAAGATTGGATAGGCTGGGGTTGTTCTTCATGGAACAGAGAAGGCTTGAGGGGAGATCTGATTGAAATGAACAACATTTTGTGGGGCCTGCATTGAGTGGAGGTGAAGGGTCTATTCACCTTAGCAAAAAGGTCAGTGACTAGGGGACATAGATTCAAAGTGATTGGCAGAAATATCAGAAGGGAGTTGAGGAAAAACATGTTCACCCAGAAATACAAATTTGCCTCGGTGACAGGAAGCAAAGGGTAATTGTTGACGGGTATTGACTGGAGGACTGTTACCAGTCGTGTTCCAGAGGGCTCGGTACTGGGTCCCCTGCTTTTAGTGAGGGTCTGTAACTCACTTCATGAAAGGATGGTTGAGGCAGAAACCCTCTACTCATTCAAAAGGAGTCTGGATGTGCACCTCAAGTGTCATAATCTGCAGGGCTACGGATCAAATGATGGAAGGTGTGATTAGAATAGGTCGATAACTTTTCGGCTGGCACAGACACGATGGGCCAAGGTACCTCTTTCTGTGCCTTAAATTTTCTACGATTCTATGATTCTTTAACACGAAACACGCTATCCTCGTTAACACTCACAATTCTGTTAACAAACTATCAAGATGATCAGAAATGATTTTCCATGAAGCTATCCGTGCTGCTTGTCATTTATTAAGACATGATTTTACAAGTAAGAAATATTTTTGTGCTGGGTTATGGCCTCCAGAATTGATCGAATTTTTTGAAGATGTTACAAGGAATATAGATGAGGGTAGTGCAGTTGATGTGGTCTACGTGGATTTTAGCAAGGCTTCTGACAAGGTCCCACATGATAGACCGGTTCAAAAAATAAAATTCCATGGCATCCAGAGAAATGCAGCAAGGCGGATACAAAATTGTCTCAGTGGCAGGAAACACAGGGTAATTATTGACAAGTATTTTTGCGACTGGAGGACTGTCCCCATTGTCATTCCACAGGGCTCAGTAATGGGTCCCATGCTTTCTGTGGACTATATTAAAGATTTAGACGTAAATTTAGGGGGTATGATCAAGACGTTTGCAGACGACACAAAGATTGGCCGTGTGGTAGATAGCGAGAAGGATAACTGTAGGCTGCAGGAAGATATTGACGGTCTGGTCAGATGGGCAGAAAAATGGGAATCGACCTGGATAAGTGTGAGGTGATGCTATTGGGGAGCTCAAACAAGCAAAGGAATACACGATTACTAGGACAATACTGAGAAGTGTGGAGGAAGTAAGGGACTTTGGAGTGAATGCCCACAGATCCCTGAAGATAGCAGGAGAGGTCAATAAGGCAGTTAAGAAGGCATATGGAATCATTTCCCTTTTCAGCTGAGGTATAGAATGTAAGAGCTGGGAGGTTATGCTGGAACTGTATAAATCATTGGTTAGGCCACAACTTGAATATTTTGTGCAGTTCTGGTAACCACATTACAGAAAGGAGGCAATTGCACTAGAGAGGGTACAGAGGAGATTTACGAGGACGTTGCCAGGACTGGAAAAATGCAGCTATGAGGAAAGATTGGACAGGCTGGGGTTGTTCTTCATGGAACAGAGAAGGCTTGAGGGGAGATCTGATTGAAATGAACAACATTTTGTGGGGCCTGCATTGAGTGGAGGTGAAGGGTCTATTCACCTTAGCAAAAAGGTCAGTGACTAGGGGACATAGATTTAAAGTGATTGGCAGAAATATCAGAAGGGAGTTGAGGAAAAACATGTTCACCCAGAAATACAAATTTGCCTCGGTGACAGGAAGCAAAGGGTAATTGTTGACGGGTATTGACTGGAGGACTGTTACCAGTCGTGTTCCAGAGGGCTCGGTACTGGGTCCCCTGCTTTTAGTGAGGGTCTGTAACTCACTTCATGAAAGGATGGTTGAGGCAGAAACCCTCTACTCATTCAAAAGGAGTCTGGATGTGCACCTCAAGTGTCATAATCTGCAGGGCTACGGATCAAATGATGGAAGGTGTGATTAGAATAGGTCGATAACTTTTCGGCTGGCACAGACACGATGAGCCAAGGTACCTCTTTCTGTGCCTTAAATTTTCTACGATTCTATGATTCTTTAACACGAAACACGCTATCCTCGTTAACACTCACAATTCTGTTAACAAACTATCAAGATGATCAGAAATGATTTTCCATGAAGCTATCCGTGCTGCTTGTCATTTATTAAGACATGATTTTACAAGTAATAAATATTTTTGTGCTGGGTTATGGCCTCCAGAATTTTCCAATAATCAACATTAGGCTGATAGTTACAAGGCTTATCCAACCTCTCCTTCTTTAAACAGGGTGTAACATTTACAGCCCTTCAGTTCTCTGGCATTTTAAAAAATTCATTCATGGGTTGTGGACATCGCTGGCCAGGCCAACATTTATTGCCCATCTCTAATTGCCCATGCGAAGGTGGTGGTGAGCTGCCTTCTTGAACCACTGCAGGTACACCCACAGTGCTGTTAGGAAAGGTGTTCCAGTATTATGAAACAGCGACAGTGAAGGAACGGCAAGATAGTTTCAAATCAGCATGGTGTGTCGCTTGGAGGGGAACTTGCAGGTGGTGGTGCTTCCATACCTCTGCTGCCCTTGCCCTTCTATGTGGTAGAGGTTGTGTGTTTGGAAGGTGCTGTCTAAGGAGCCTTGGTGTGTTGCTGCAGTGCATCTTGTAGATGATACACACTGCTGCTACTGTGCGTCGGTGGTGGAGGGAGTGAATGTTGTGGATGGGGTGCCAATCAAGCGGGCTGCTTTGTACTGGATGGTGCCGAGCTTCTTGAGTGTTGCATCACACTCCTGGCTTGTGCCTTATAGATGTTGGACTGGCTTTGGGGAGTCAGGAGGTGAGTTAATCGCCTCAGCATTCCTGGCCTATGACCTGCTCTTTGAGCCATGGTATTTATATGGCTACTCCTGTTCTGTTTCTGGTCAATGGTAGCCCCTAGGATGTTGATAGTGGTGGATTCAGCTATGGTAATGTCGTTGAATGTCAAGGGAGATGATTAGATTCTCTCTTGTCGGAGATGGTCATTGCCTGGCACTAGTGCAGTGCGAATGATACTTGCCAATTATCAGCCCAAGCCTTGATATTGTCCAGGTCTTGCTGCATTTCTACACGGACTGCTTCAGTATTTTAGGAGTCACGAATGGTGCTGAACATTGTGCAATCATCAGCCAACATCCCCACTTCTGGTCTGGTGATTGAAGGAAGGTCATTGATGAAGCAGCTGAAGATGGTTTTGTCTCGGAAACTACCCTGAGGAACTCCTGCAGTGATGTCCTGGAGTTGAGATGATTGACCTGCAACAACCACAACCATCTTCCTTTGCGTTCGGTATGACTCCAACCAGCAGAGAGATTTCCCGCTGATTCCCACTGACTCCATTTTTTCTCTGCTTCCTTGATGCCATACTCAGTCAAATGCTGCCTTGATGTCAAGGCAGTCACTCATACCTCACCTCTTGAATTCAGCTCCTTTGTCCATGTTTGAACCAAGGCTGTAATGAGGTCAGGAGCGGTGTGACCCTGGAGGAACCCAAACTGAGCGTCACTAAGCAGGTTATTGCTAAGCAAGTGCTGTTTGGTAGCATTGTCGATAACACCTTCCATCACTTTACTGATGATTGAGAATAGGCTGATGGGGCGGTAATTGGCCGGGTTGGACTTGTCCTGCTTTTTGTGCACAGGACATAGCTGGGCAATTTTTCACATTGACGGGCAGATGCCAATGTTGTAGCTGTACTTGAACAGTTTGATGGGGGAACGGAAGTTCTGGAGCACAGGTCCTCAGTACTATTGCAGGAATATTGTCAGGGCCCATAGCCTTTGCAGTATCCAGTGCCTTCAATCGTTTCTTGATATCACGCAGAGTGAATCGAACCCTGAGAAACAGTACTGTACACTCCCCTCCACCTCCAGTCTGAACAATGACTGTTCACCACTTCTCTCTGCTTTCTGTCCCTGAGTCAGTGTCATATCAACACCATCACTGTCACATAAATCCATGTCATAACAAGTCTATGAAATGTCAGTTGATCACAGGCCGTTTGAATATCTATATACATAAGTGGATATACATGAGTAGGGTCGAAAGATGTTGGTATGGTTCTTAATGAATACTTTGTATCTGTCTGAACAGAAGAGGGGACGATGCAGATACTGTGGTTAAGGAGGAGGAGTGTGAATTATTGGATGTGATATACATAGGGAGAGAGGAAGTAATAATGGGATTAGCATCTTTGAAAGTTGATAAATCACCAGGGCCAGATGAAATGTATTTCAGGCTGTCAAATGAAGTGAGAGAGGAAATAGCAGAGGGTCTGACCATCATTTTCCTGTCATCACTGGATACAGGTGTAGTGCCAGAGGATTGGTGAACTGTTAACATTGTACCTCTTTAAAAATGGAGCAAAGTATAGACCGAATGATAGCAGGCCAATCAGTGTAATCTCAGTAGTGGGCAAATTATTGAAATGTATTCTGAGAGACAGGATAAACTGTCACTTAGAAAGGCTCAGGTCAATCAAGGACAGTCAGCATGGATTTGTTAAGGGAAGATATTGTTTGACCAACTTGATTGACTTTTTCGAAGAAGTCGCAAGGATGATAGATGAGGGTAGTGCAGATGATATGGTCTCCGTGGATTTTGGCAAGGCTTTTGACAAGGTCCCATGTGGCATACTAGGTAAAACAAATAAAGTCCCATGGAATCCAGGGAAATGCAGAAAGCTGGATACAAAATTGGCTCAGTAGCAGGAAACAAAGGGTGATTGTTGACGGGTGTTTTACTGACTTGAGGTCTGTTTCCAGTGGCATTCCACAGGGCTCAGTACTGGGTCCCCAGCTTTTAGTAGTATATATTAACGATTTGAACGTACATGTAGGGGGCATGATCAAGATGTGTGCAGATGGTACACAGATTGGCTGTGCGGTAGGTAGCAAGGAGGATAGCTAGACTGCAGGAAAATATTGATGGCAGAAAATATTGATGGGGCGGCACAGTGGCGCAGTGGTTAGCACTGCAGCCTCACAGCTCCAGGGACCTGAGTTCGATTCTGGGTACTGCCTGTGTGGAGTTTGCAAGTTCTCCCTGTGTCTGCGTGGGTTTTCTCCGGGTGCTCCGGTTTCCTCCCACAAGCCAAAAGACTTGCAGGTTGGTAGGTAAATTGGCCATTATAAATTGTCACTAGTATAGGTAGGTGGTAGGGAAATATAGGGACAGGTGGGGATGTTTGGTAGGAATATGGGATTAGTGTAGGATTAGTATAAATGGGTGGTTGATGGTCGGCACAGACACGGTGGGCCAAAGGGCCTGTTTCAGTGCTGTATCTCTAATCTAAAAAAAAAAGTGTCAAATGGAATTCAGCCTGGTTAAGTATAAGACGATGCAATTGAGGAGGTCAAACACGACAAAGGGATAGACAATCAATCGGAAAATATTGAGAAGTGTAGAGGAAGTGAGGGACCTTGGAGTCAATGTCCACTGATGTCCTGAATGTAGCAGGTCAGGTCGATAATGTGGTTAAGAAGGCATACGGAATAATTTCCTTTATTAGCTGAGAAATAGAATACAAGAGCAGTGAGGTTATGCTGGAACTGTATAAATCATTCGTTGGGCCACAACCTGAGTAATCTGCAGTTCTGGTCACCTAATTACACAAAGGATGGAATTGCACTAGAGAGGGTACAGAGGAGATTTACAAGGATGTTTGCCAGGACTGGAAAAATGCAGCTATGAAGAAAGATTAGATAGGCTGGGGTTGTTCTACTTGGAACAGAGAAGGCTGAAGGGAGATCTGATTGAAAGGGACATAATTTTGTGGGGCCTGGATAGAGTGGAGGTGAAGAGTCTATTCATCTTAGCAGAGAGATCAGTGACTAGGGGGCGAGACTTAAAGTGCTTGGTAGAAGGATTAGAGGGGAGTTGGGGAGAAACGTGTTCACCCAAAAATACAAAATGTGCTCAGTGGCAGGAAACAAAGGGTAATTGTTATAATAAAAGCAAAATACTGCGGATGCTGGAAATCTGAAGTAAAACACGAAATGCTGGAAATACTCGGCAGGTCTGGCAACATCTGTGGAGGGAGAAGCAGAGTTAACGTTTCAGTTCAATGATGAAGGGTCACTGACCTGTAACGTTAACTCTGCTTCTCTCTCCACAGATGCTGCCAAACCTGCTGAGTATTTCCAGCATGTCTTGTTTTTATTAAAGGGTAGTTGATGACGGATATTTTACTGATCTGAGGACTGTTTACAGTGGCGTTCCACAGGGTTCAGTACTGCGTCCGCTGTTTACAGTGAGGGTCGAGAACTTACTGCCTGAAAGGATAGTTGAAGCAGAATCCCTCCACTCAGTGAAAAGGAAACTGGATGTTCACCTCAACTGTCATTATCTGCAGGGCTGTGGATCAAATGCTGGAAGATGGGATTAGAATAGGTGGATCATTTTTCGGCCGGTGCAGACACAATGGGCCAAGCAGCCTCTTTCTGTATCTTAAACTTTCTATGATTATATTACATGAAACAATCACAGTTACGTCCTCAACGAACTTGATCAAGATTATCAGGAATGATATTTCATTAACCTTTCCGTGCTGCTTGTCAGTTATTAACCCTGTTTTACAAGCAAGGTATATTTTTGTGTTGGGTTATGACCTCTAGAAGTTTCCAACCACCAACATTAGACTGATACTTACAGGGTTTACCCAACCTCTCCATTTTAAACAGGGTGTAACATTGACAATCCTCCAGACCTCTGGCGTCACTCCCATATCCAAGGAGGACTGAAAGATTTTGTCCAGTGCTTCTGCCATTTCCACCAGTCCTTCCCTCAGTTACTCTCATAATTCCCATTCAGACTGGGTAAATCTTCTACTTTATTGTGGTGCAAAAAGTGTTGAATTGAAAGGGGTTAACTGAACCTGTTTGTTCAGTGACTGTAATTAATGTCAGTCTCCATGGACCCTAATGGTGTCACTGGAGGGTTTCCCTCTTCTATTAATACAGGACTCCTTTCAATGTGTTTTCCGAAAGTGTTAGCGGGACCATCAGCTCCGGCACTAAAAGGGATCCGTGGGCTGCAGAGAGCGGGAGAGGAGAGATCAGAATCTGAACAATAGATTGGAATGTTACAACAATGGATCAGAATCTGAGAACAATAGATTGGAATGTTACAGTAATGGATCAGAATCTGAGAACAATAGATTGGAATGTTACAACAAGTGACAGGAGTTTATCCTATTGGTTTGACTATCTTACTGCGGAATATTATTGGATAACATTAGAATGGCGGATCTTTTTTGCTCTGAAGATGATTCAATTTATTTACTATCCCATCCTCGCTACTATTGGTGTCCCTGGTAAGTCTCTGTCTCCAACTATTAGATTCATAAACCATATTTCACTGATTTAGTGTTCTTGTCATTTAAATCGTGAGAAGACTGAAACCATTATCTTCCGTTTCTGTCATTACTCCATTCCCTGTCCATGATCTGCATCCCCCTCGCTGGCCATTGTCTCAGGCTGAACCAGGAAATTTACAACCTCTGGTATCTATTTAATGCTGAGCTGAGTTCATCCCCATATTCACTCCATCTCCAGCCCTGCCAATTGTTATGGCCATGTGAGGAGGGGTCAGAGTGGCTCTTCTTTATTTGACTGCAACAGTGTTTGTCCTTTATCAACAGTGAATATGCTTAACGTCTCAGTGAGCGTTCCACATCTTACCTTTGGTGTGATGGTGAAGAAACCGATTGGACAGGTTCTCTTGAGTTTAAACATGAAAGAGGTGAGTTTATTAAACTTAACAAGAGAAACCCGATCTGAATAAAATCATAAAAAAACGGAACACACAGTTACGTGCACACTCATACGAGAATCACACACACTCAAATGGATTACAGAGTGAGAAGTACATTTGTGGTTGGATTTGAGTCCAGAATAAATTTCAAAAAACTCATTCTGTGATGTTGGGCGATTCCGTGGTCTTCCAGCTGAAGTTATATTCTTGAAGTCTTTTGCTTGTCGAAGTGCAGTATGTGGCTGGTCCACATTGCTCAGGATTTTCTTTGAGGCTTTCTTCCCCTGGTTACTCTGTCTGCAGTAATCTGTAGGCTTGAGGGGTCCGCAGTCACATGTGGTTTTCAAACTTGTGATGTTAGGTGGAGGGAGAGATGGAGAGAGAGAGAGAGAGGGGTCACAGCCCTTCTGCTTCTGCACAGTTTGAATCATTGGCTTGTCTGTCTTTGTCCAGGGGAAACTCCCAGCTTTCACAGAGATGGACAGAAGGTCTCATGACTGCCTCAGTGTATTCTCTGGACCCTTCTAATGAGATTCAAGGTTAGAAACGTCTATCTCCCCAGGGCTCAGGATACCAGTATTTATACTTGGAGGAGTTTGCTCTTTCAAAGTCAATGTGTCAGGGTAGTCTTGCATGCCGTGTTAATGAATGTAATCTTAGATAATTCAATCACTAGAGCAAGCCAATGATATTGGTCCAGGCTCATCAGACATGTGTCTCCTGTTGTAGGCCTTAGAATGTGAAAATGTGTTTCAGATGCCAATTACGGTGGCCATCTTGGCTGCCAGTTTTTTCAAGGTTAACTGTCGGATTTTTTTCTATTAAAAGGTTAGTGTAAGTTTCCAATCGATGAATTAAAATTCCTCATTTGGCATGTTGTGTTATCTTAACACCGGCGCAGCACATGGAAAGAAATGTGATAACGGGAACATTTCATTTCAGAACTGTGGGAAGAAAAAGAAAGCAATACACATGCATTCTCAATAATCACTTCTCAAATTCACACATTAATCTTAGAATTATTGCAGCTGACATTGTCTGTTACAGCTGTACTGATTTAACTTTTTTGGCATTTTGACTGGGATGGTTATGTGTCGGGTTCGACGCTGGACAATGCATCAACGATTGCATTGTTTACCTTTTCTCTCCTCTAATGAAGTTTTAACTACTCAGGTTCCTGCACCTTAACAATCTTTCTCCTTAAACAGACAGTGTGTAATAAATTGTTTTTTTTAGACCCAGTGAGGTGTCTGAGATTTCCTCAGGGCCTTTGTTCTTGCTGAGTTTGCCTTTGAACTTGTTGTGTTTGATTAGCTTTGGGTTTTGGATCTGATCATTGGGTTCTTCAGTGGGTAGATCCACACTGACCTTACTTTTAGCTTTCTGGTGAGGTACCCAAGTGCTGTTTACTTTAGGGTACGTTCCCTTCACTTTTCCCTTTCCTATGGGAAGAATCAATATTTTATCTACCCTATGTCCTCTGGGACATTACTGCTCGCAGGTCTTTGTCCAGCTTTCGCTGCACTCTGCAGCGGGAGGTCGACTAGGTGAGGCATCTCCCTCACCATTGACATGCCTTTTTGGGACCTTTCCTTGTCCTTGCACGTTTCTGTAAATGCTGTTAGCAGCCTCTTTAGGCTGCCTCTTTGACCTGCATTTAAGGAGGAGAGCGTAGTGTCTGATGGATCTCACATTTCAGGGTTGGCTATTCGGAGAGTAGGGGGTTCCAGTTGGGAATCCTCCTGGCCCTCCTCCAACCTGTCCTCACCGCCCTTTCCAATCCTTCCCTCCTGACTGCCTGACAGATCTGTACTTGGCTGTTCCCTCCACAGCCTTTGCTTTTTGCCTTTGGTCAGGAGTGTCAATTAAATAATTTACCTGACTATTCCTTTTGCCACTCGATATGGACCACTGAACCGGGATTTCAGGGGTTCACCCTGCAGTGGGAATAGTAACAATACATGGTCTCTGTCTTGAAATGTTTTAGCCTTGGCATTTCTGTCTCCTTACCTTTTCATAGCTGCCTGGGTGGTCTTTAGGTGCTCCCACAGCATAGAAATGTAGTCTAAAATGGAAGACACATCCCTGTGTCCCAAAGACCTCTCCTTGATTAGTTTAAGGGAACCTCTCACCTCGTGTCCATAAACTAATTCAAAGAGACTAAAGCCAGTGGAATCATTGGATACGTCCCTGGAAACCAACAGGAGAAATCCCAGCCCTTTGTCCCAGTCATGGGGTTGCTCATAGCAGTGTGGCCTGATCATTGTCTTTAGGGTCTGATCGTACCACTCCAAAGCCCCTTGTGAATATGGATGGTAGGCTGAGGACTTTATTTATTTACTTATTTTATTTATTTAGAGATACAGCACTGAAACAGGCCCTTCGGGCCACCGAGTCTGTGCCGACCATCAACCACCCATTTATACTAATCCTACATGAATCACATATTCCTACCACATCCCCACCATCCCTCAACTCCCCTCCCACCAACCTATACTAGGGGCAATTTATAATGGCCAATTTACCTATCAGGCTGCAAGTCTTTGGCTGTGGGAGGAAACCAGATCACCTGCTGAAAACCCACGCGGTTACAGGGAAAACTTGCAAACTCTGCACAAGCAGTACACATAATCGAACCCGGGTCGCTGGAGCTGTGAGGCTGCGGTGCTCCAGATTACCTATGACCTTATTAAAAAAAAGGACATAAAATGTGTGTCCTGATCCGACTGGATCTCAGCAGACAGCCCATATCGGGTAAAGAATTGGGTTAGCCCCTTCAGCACAGCCTTGGCAGGGATAGTTCTTCGGATGAATGGCCTCTGGGAATCGGGTCACCACATCCATAATGGTGAGAAGATACTGGTATCCCGTTTTGTTTTCAGCAGGTGACCCCACAATCCACCATCACTCTGCTGAAGGGGTCCCCAAAAGCTGGTAGATGAATTAGGGTGCAGGATTTTATTGCAGGTTGGGGCTTCCCCACCACCTAGCGCATGTGACTTGTTTTACAGAACTCCACCACATCTTTGTGAAGTTGTGGCCAGTCAAAATACTGTCTTCTGCGGGCTTTGATTTTTCATACACCGAAATGTCCATCCATTAGAAGGTCGTGGGTCATTCTTAATATTTCTTTAAGGGACATCAGCGGCACCACTATCTGGTGAACCACTGTCCACTCTTCATCCTCTGCTCTGTGAGGAGGTCTCCACTTCCTCATCAGCACTTCATTATTTAAATAGTAACACTCTGCAACTCCCTCTGCTTCAGTTTTCGTTTGGGTCGGCTTGTTGAGCCTCAAATAAGGAAGAACTGTTTAATACATTCTTTGGGTCCTCTAACTTCCCAAAGAAGGTTTCAGACAACCAGAATGTAGGGTAATCCGTCTCCAGTGTCAGTTCAGGGGATTATTTGGCCATGGACCGAGTCACCACACAATCAGGGAGAATGTCAGGGACCTTCTCCTGTAACTACTCTGTCTCCCGGACCTCTTTTGGTCTCTCTAGAACTACTGGGGAAGCTGCCACCTTTTCCCCTGTCAGATTATTACCCAGGAGCAGTTCGACCCATCAACAGGTAACCTAGGGACAATCCGCATGGTAAAGGGTTATGAAACTGGGTCACACTCCAACTGCACCGGATATAAGGGTATGGACATATACGGTCTTCCGATACCATTCACTAACGCTCTAGCATTCACTGCACTTTCTTTTTCCCAGCAGAAGGGATTGGGTGGCCCCTGTATCCTTGAGTATGACTATTGTTTCACTTGCCTCACTCAAGGGGTATGGGGTCACTTTTCATTAGGATACAAATTCCTGGTACCTCTCAGGGATTTTGTTTATTATTCCCGCACTCTCTGTGGTGTGTTTCCTGGTTCTGACTGCCGCAGTTGGAGGCACAGCCTGATCTGTTGTGCTTTCCATCAGGTCCCATTATCCTGCACTGATCTGGTGGTCCCTGATTAATGCTACAGGTTTTCCCATAACTTGCAGCATTCAGCTCGATGCTGATCTGCCTTATTCCAATGGAAACGCACAGGTCTTCGACCATTACTCCTGGTCTCAGTGCCGTCCTATTTGGCCTGAGGATGGTCCCCTTGGTGTCCAGCTTTTCCTCCTTGCCCAAGGCTGATCGGGCTCCTATCACCCTCCCACCTTTTATTCGCGGGTCTTTGTGGTGACTAGGGGAGGGTTTCCCTTTGGGCTTAAGGCTTTGTGTACAAGGGAAAATTCATCAGCCAGAATTGCAACCTGCCTGGCTCTTTGAACCTTTCGTTCCTCTTTGTGCGTTTTAATGGTAGGGAGAGCGAGTTTTTGAACTCCTTGAGATGGATCACCACTCTAAGGTTCAGATTTGTGGGCTGTAATTTGAGTGTTTGTATCCACTGGCCAAAAGTAAACACAAAAACTGACTTTAAATCTTCTATAGCTACCTATTAATGAAACGTTTGGCGAAGACAAATGTGGGTCCAATACAGGCAGAGTCAGGGGAATTTATAATGGTGAACAGAGAAATGGCAGTGAAGCTAAATGATTGCTTTGTGTCTGCCCTCATTGAGGAAGATACAAGGACATTTCCAGAATTAGAGATCCAAGGGATTAGGGAGAATGAGGACATGAAGGTAATTAATATTAGTAAGAATGTTGCATTGGAGAAATTAATGGGGCTGAAGTTTGATGAGGCCCCAGGATCTGATATTCTGCATTCCAGGGTGTGGGAAGAGATAGCTATGGAGATGGTGGCTGCATTGGTGACTATCTTCAAAAATTCTATAGCTTCTGGAGCGGTTCCTACAGATTGGAAGGTAGCAAATGTCACCCCACTATTTAAGCAGGGAGGGAGAGTAAAAACAAGGAATTATAGACCTGCTTTCGTGCATCAGCCGTTGGAAAAATGCTGGGACTGTATTCTAAAGGATGTGATAAATGGACAGTTGGATAATAATCTGTTTGGGCATCGTAAACATGGATTTATGAATGAGAAATCATGTTTGACGAACCTGTTGGAGTTTTTATTGGGGATGTTACTAACAGAATTGATAAAGGGGAGTCGGTGGACGTGTTATACTTGAATTTTCAGAAGGATTTTGATAAAGTACCCCACAGGAGGTTGGTTAGCAACATTAAAGCACATGGGATAGGAGGTAATATACTGGCATGGATTAAAGATTGGTTAACAGGCAGAAAACAGTGAGTAGGAAGAAACGGGTCATTCTCACTTTGGCAGGCTGTGACTAGTTGTGTCCCGCAAGGATCAGTAGATTAGATTAGATTAGATTAGAGATACAGCACTGAAACAGGCCCTTCGGCCCACCGAGTCTGTGCCGAACATCAACCACCCATTTATACTAATCCTACACTAATCCCATATTCCTACCAAACATCCCCACCTGTCCCTATATTTCCCTACCACCTACCTATACTAGTGACAATTTATAATGGCCAATTTACCTATCTTGGGCCCCAGCTGTTAACAATATATGTCAATGATTTGGATGTGGGGACCAAATGTAATATTTCCAAGTTCGCACATGACACAAAACTAGGTGGGAATGTATCTTGTGAGGAAGATGCAAAGCGTCTTCAAGGGGATTTGGACAGACATTGTGACTGGGCAAGAACATGGCAGATGGAATATAATATGGACAGTTATGACGTTATCCATTTTGGTAGGAGGAACAGATGTGCAGAGTATTTCTTAAATAGTAAGAGATTAGAAGGTGCAGATGTACAAAGGGAACCGTGTGTCAGTAAGTCACTGAAAACTAACATGAAGTGCAGCAAGCAATTCGGAATGCTCATGGTCTGTTAGCCTTTATCACAAGATGATTTGAGTACAGGAGTAGTGAATTCTTACTTCATGTGTATAGAACCTTGCTTAGACCACACCTGGAATATTGTGTGCAGTTTCGGTCCCCTTACCTTAGGAAGGATATTATTGCCATAGAGGGAGTGCAATGAAGGTTCACCAGACTTGTTCCCGGGATAGCGAGACTGTTCTATGAAGAGAGAAACTGGGCTTGTATTCTCTAGACTTTCAAAGAATGTGTCGGGATCTCATTGAAACCTACGAAATAAGTAAAGAGATAAACAGCGTAAATGCGTGTACGATATTTCCCCTGGTTGTGGAGTCCAGAACTAATGGATACAATTTCAAAATAAGGGGGAAGCCACTTAGGACAGAGATGAGGAGAAATTTCTTGACTCAGAGTTTTCTGAATCTTTGGAATTCTGCATCCCAGACGGATGTGGAATCTCAGTCGGTGAGTATGTTTAAACTATAGATTGACAGATTTCTCACTGCAAATGACAAAAAGGGGATTATGGAGATAATGTGTGAAAAAGGCATTGAAGTGGATGATCAGCCATGGTCATATTGAGTGGTGGAGCAGCCTCGATGGGCTGAATGGCCTACTCCTGCTCCTATGTCCCTGTGTTCGGAAGCTGCTTAACTCTTTCAAACTCGAGATCACTTTAGTCAGGCTGCTTTCGGAGGGTTTGGAATGCTTGACGGTACACTTCCGGTACTATCTCATGTACGCCCAGCATTGCATTTTTAGTCATCTCATAATCTGATGAACTTTCATCTGGCAACAGTGAATAAACCTCATGGGATTTTCCTGTTACTTTGTTTTGTCAGAACAGTGTCCAGCTCTCCGCCAGACATTTCAGTTACTTTACAAGCTTTTCAAAAGTGACGGAGAATTCTGCCACATCCTCCTCATTGAACTTTGGAATGAACTGGGTGAAAGGGAGGAACGCAGAAAGTATGAAACATCTATCGTTGGGAAATTGTTAGAAACCATTATTAAGGAAGTAATAACAGGATATTTAGAAAGTCAAAACGCAATCCATCAGAGTCAGCATGGTTTTATGAAGGGTAAATCCTATTTGACGAATTTGCCAGAGTTCTTCGAAGCTGTGACAAGAAAAGTGGAAAATGGGGATCCTGCAGATGTAGTATATCTGGACTTCCAGAAGGCATTTGATAAGGTGCT
This sequence comes from Heterodontus francisci, assembly GCF_036365525.1. Lineage (NCBI taxonomy): Eukaryota > Metazoa > Chordata > Chondrichthyes > Heterodontiformes > Heterodontidae > Heterodontus > Heterodontus francisci. The sequence continues at coordinate 884,454 of NW_027142045.1, forward strand.
GCTCAAAAGGTTAATACACAAGGTAAGATCACATGGGGTTAGGGGCAATTTATTAACTTTGATAGAGGATTGGCTAACCAACAGAAAACAGAGAGTCGGCAGAAATGGGTCTTTTGCTGGTTGTCAATATGTAACTAGTGGGGTACCACAGGGTTTGGTCCTTGGCCCCAGCTATTTACAATATATATTTATGACTTGGATGCAGGGATGGAAAGTACTATTGCCAAATTTGCAGATGACACTAAAATAGGTGGGATAGTAAATTGCAATAATTAAATAAGAAATTTACAAATTGATATGGATAGGTTAGGTGAATGATCCAAAATTTGGCAGATGGAGTTTAACGTGAATAAGTGTAAGGTTATCCATTTTGGTCGGAAGAATAGAAAGGCAAATTATTATCTAACTGGAGAGAAACTTCAGAGTGCTTCGGTGCAGAAGGATCTGGGTGTCCTCGTGTATGAATCGCAGAAAGCTTGTTTGGAGGTAAAGCAGGTGAAAAGGAAGGCAAATGGAATTTTGGTATTTCTTGCTAAAGGAATAGAATATAAAAGTAGGAAAGTGCTGCTGCAACGGTACAAGGCATTAATGAGACCGCACCTGGAGTATTGTGTATAGTTTTAGTCTCCTGACTTGAGGATGGATGTAGTTGCATTGGAGACAGATCAGAGGAGGGTCACTAGATTGATTCCAGGGATGAGGGGTTTGTCTTATGAAGAGAGATTGAGCACTTTATGCCTTTACTCTCTAGAGTTTAGAAGAATGAGAGTCGATCGAATTGAGGTATATAAGATGATTAAGGGGATTGACAAAGTAGACAGAGATAAGACGTTTCCTCTTGTGGGACAACCTAGAATGAGAGGTCATTGTTTTAGGATAAGGGATAAGGATTTAAAATAGAGATGAAGAGACATTTCCTCTCTCAAAGGGTCGTGAGTCTGTGGGATTCACTACCCGGAGTGCGGTAGATGCCGGGACATTGACTGAATTTAAGGAGGAGATAGACAGATTTTTAATTAGTAATGGGTTGAAGAGTTATGGAGAACGGGCAGGAAAGTGGAGTTGAGGCCGAGATGAGATCAGCCATGATCATATTGAATGGCAAAGCAGGCTCGAGGGGCTGAATGCCTACTCCAGCTCCTAGTTCCTATGTTATTATGTTCTTATCTGTATCTTTCCAGACAAGAGCGGGTGACGTATCCATTATCTCTCTCTCTGTTGTCCATTCATGTATCTGCTGTATGACGGAGGCCATCTATGTCGGGTGAGGTGAATTATACTGTCTGCTCCATCAGCAGGGAGAAGCAGGTGAGAGATCCCGTGGCTTTGTCATGATAGCGGGATTCCTGATGGTCTCGGTGTCTCTGCGGGATCCCCATGGCAACGGGAAGAGGTACAGGAACTGATAGAACTCTCACTCCATCAATGTACAGTTGGAGTGTGAGCATGCCCAGTACATCATCTTGGTAAATGTCCACTGTCCTGGCAGCAGCCACTGTACCTTCATTCTGAAGCAGTCAGCCGGTCCCAACACATCGGGCCCCCATGCAGAACCAGAATGTGGCTCATGACCTCTGAACCCTAGACACTCCCCTCCCCCACACAAAACCACCAGGTGAAGTAATGCTTCCGATGTCTGAACCGCTCGGGGGGAGCCCTCCAGTACACACTGGAACAGGTGTCCAAGTTCATGGTGTTCTGCTGCACCCTTCACATCATCACCATCATGTGGACATAGGCATTGGCACCAGGAATCCGCAGGCTACCTCAGTAGGAGGAGGAGGAGGCAGGGAGGATATTTCCTGGATGATTTCAAACCGGACACACTGTCGTAGAGACGCTGCTAAGATTCCAGTTCCCATAGGCCAACTTCCCTTTCCCACCATGGATCCACCTCTTCTCCACCATTACATCCATCTGAGATGCCCCATCACAGCGTCCTCGAGGTAACCATCCTGCAATAAAAACACCAACAAAATGTTTTTCATGATCATCTTTATCCAACAACACTTGCAATTATACGAACAAATCTGAACTATTCACCGTTGTGTATTCCCTTAGTCCCTGTCTTGTGGCTTCCCTCAACTTGCCTACTGCTCCTACACAGTGTTTCCCAGTGCCTGCAGCATGGCTGGTGGAAGGCTGCTGTCTTTCACTGAGGGAGACTACAGATGCCCTTGCAGGACGTCCTCGAACAACTATGGGCCTTGAGGACTCGGATTCAGACTGCACCATCACGACATGGGCAGCAGCTCCAGCAATGTTCACTTCTGAGTCCTGTGTATTATAACTCGTTTGTAACCTCACCCTCCGGTGATCTGTCAGATGGACTATCCTTTCCCCCTGGACTGGCTGCAGCTCACTCGTGCTCGGTGACTCACCACATGCAGATTCTGACTCGATACCAGCCTCTAAGGTACACGCACTATAAGTATTTGATCTGGTGGCTGTGAGTGTCAGACCAAGTGATGGGACTTTCTTGCTCTTTTGCTGCTCTCTTTCTGTCTCCTGAAGCTGCTGTGACTGGGAAGCTGGCAGCATTGGGTTATAATTGGAAAGTATAAAATCAGAAGGGGAGGTTTGAGGTGAAGGATTGGGTGTGGAATGTAAAGCAGGAGGTCCATGGTCTCACTATCTCCAGCTTGTACATCAACATTTCTAAATTTTACCAGTTCTGATGAAGGGTCACAGATCTGAAACATTAACTCTGTTTCTCTCTACACCGATGCTGCCAGACCCACTGAGTATTTCCAGCACTTTCTGTTCAGGGACACAGATGTGCCCCATTGACAAACTTATCTCAGCCCTTTTTTTTAGCTTAAATTTGCATTTCTGGACATACGCAAATATTCCATTGAGAATGAAATCGTAATTCCCATCATACACCTCGAAAATCCTTAGTATGACCGTCTCCCCAGGTGTGCCTGTTTTTCTTCTCTGCCAGGTTATCAATTGACTATTTCCTGTGATATGCGAGTGAGATTGTATTTCTGGCTTTACTTATTCAAAACTCTCTGAAAGTCCTCCCCCCGCCCCACCCACGCTCTTAGTGATGAACACACACGTTTGATTGAGTGTAAACTCTTTTTGTTGCCAAATCTCCTACTCATTCATCACTCAACTGAGTTTACTATTTCTCACAAACCAAGTAAATCAAGCCTAACATCCCGATGTCTGTCTTCCCTCTCCTAACCACTGTAAGGTCTGATCAAGGGTCAGAGATTACCCAAAAGGAGGTCAAAGGGTCACAAGCAGTTTATTGAGTAGTGGCGGTTCAAATACAGCACAAAATCAGATTAAACACAGTAGAGAAACGATCTGTGACATATGAGAAAGGCTTTCTGGCTGTGGATTAGATTTTTTAGAAGCTATTATTAAAGATGTTATAGCAGGGCAGGTAGAAAAATTCAAGGTAATTAGGCAGAGTCAACATGGTTTTGTGAAAGGGAAATTATGTTTAATCAATTAACTGGAGTTCTTTGAAGAAGTAGCATGTGCTGTGGATAAAGGGGAACTGGTGGATGTACTGTACATAGATTTCCAGAAGGCATTTGATAAGGTGCCACATCAAAGGTCATTGCGAAAAATAAAAGCTCATGGTGTAGGGGGTAACACATTGCCATGGATAGACGTTTGGTTAGCTAACAGGAAACAGAGAGCAGCCATCAATGGGTAAATATCTGATTTGCAGGATGTAACGAGAGGTGTGCCATAGGTATCAGTGCTGGGGCCTCAACTTTTTACAGTTTATTTAAATGAATTAGATGAAAGGACCGAAGGTGTGGTTGTTAAATCTGTTGATGAAACAAAGTTCTGAAGAGGACATAAGGCGGCTGCAAACGGACACAGATAGATTGAGTGAGAAGGCAAAGATCTGGGTAATGGAATAGAATGTGGGGAAATGTGAAATTGTCCATATTGGTAGTAATAATGAAAATAAACTAAGCATATTATCTGAATGGTGAGGGATTGCAGAACTCTGAGATGCAGGAGTATCTGGGTGTCCTGGTGCATGAATTGCATAAGGTTAGTATGTCGGTTCAGAAAGTAGTTAGGAAAGCTAATATAATGTTATCACTTATTGTGAGTGGAATTGAATACAAAGGTAGGGAGGGCATTGGTGAGACATTATCTGGAATTCTGTGTTCAGTACAGGTCAACTTATTTAAGGAAACATGTAAATGCATTGCAAGCAGTTCAGAGAAGGGTTATTAGAATAATATGGGCGGACTGTCTTATGAGGAAAGGCCGGACAGGCTCGGCTTAGATCAGCTGGAGTTTAGAAGAGTAAGGGGCGGCTTGATTGAAACATTTAAGATTCTGAGCGTGGGATAGAGCAAGTGAGGGCGACAGAGAGAGAGAGACGGAGAGAAAGAGAAAGAGAGAAAGAGAGAGCTGAGCTTATCGGTTGCTGAAAACCTCATCCATGCCTTTGTTACCTCAAGATTTGACTATTCTAACACACTGCTGGCTTGTTTCCCACATTCTACACTCTGTAACCTTGTGGTCATCCAAAACTCTGCTGCCATCTTCTAATTTACACCAAATTCTGTTCACCCAACATCCCAGTGCTCACTGACCGACATTGGCTCTTGGTTCAGTAACACCACAATTTTAATATTCCAACCATGAGATCAAATCCCCCCATGTCCTCGTCCTTCTGATTATCCCAATCCCCTGTCCATTTCCAATATTCCTGAAACTTGTTCATCTTAAAGTCTTTTGCTAATTCCCTTTATAAAGGTGGGTTTCTTTCCCTCTGTTTCTATCCCTGACCACACACTTCATCTCTTTATCATATAAAAGGGAGGCAGGAACTCTGTTGCCACTCCTACACCACTGTCAGATTTGATCGAGGGTCACAGATTAACAGAAAGGAGGTCGAAGGGTCACAAGCAAATTATTGCAGGGAAACCATTGGAAGAAATTCGGCGGGACCGGATTAATCTCCATGTGGAGAGGCAGGGATTAATCAGGAATAGTCAGCATGGCTTTGTCAAGGGGAGTTCGTGTCTAACTAAATTGATAGATTATTTTCGAGGCGGTGACTAGGGGTGTAAAGGATGGTAAAGCAATAGTCTATATGGACTTCAGTAAGGCTTTTGATGGGGTCCCGCATGGGAGATTTGTTAAGAAGGTAAGAGCCCATGGGATCCAGGGCAATTTGGCAAATTGGATCCAAAATTGGCTGAGCGGCAGGTGGCAGAGGGTGATGGTCAAGGGTTATTTTTGCAAGTGGAAGCCTGTGACCCGTGGTGTACTGCAGGGATCGGTGCTGGGACTCTTGCTGTTTGCAGTGTACATTAATGATTTGGACGTGAATATAGGAGGTCTGATCAGTAAGTTCACAGCTGACACGAAAATTGGTGGTGTTGTAAATAGTGAGGAGGAATGCCTTATATTACAGGATGATACAGATGGGCTGGTAAGATGGGCAGAGGAGTGGCAAATGGGATTTAATCCTGAGAAGTGTGAGGTGATGCATTTTGGGAGGGCGAACAAGGCAAGGAAATATACAATGGATGGTAGGACCCTGGGAAGTACTGAAGGTCAGAGGGACCGAGGTGTACTTGTCCATAGATCATGAGGGCAGCAGCACAGGTCGACAATGCGGTCAGGAAGACGTATGGGACACCTGCCTTTATTAGCCGAGGCATAGAATATAAGAGCAGGGAGGTTTTGATGGAGCATAAAACTCCAGTTAGGCTACAACTGGAGGACTGTGTATAGTTGTGGTTGCCGCACTATTGAAAGGATGTGATTGCAATGGAGAGGGTGCAGAATAGATTCACCATGGTGTTGCCTGGGCTGGAGCATTTCAGCTATGAAGAGCGACAGAAAAGGCTAGGGTTGTTTTCCTCAGAGCAGAAAAGGATGAGGGGTGTCATAATTGAGCTACACAAAATAATGAGGGGCATTGATAGGTCGATATGAAGAATCTTTTTTCCCTTAGCGGAGGGTCAATAACCAGGGGGAATAGATTTAAGGTAAGGGGCAGGAGGTTTAGAAGGGATTTGAGGAAAATAATTTTCACCCAGAGGGTGGTTGGAAACTGGAAGGCACTGCCTTAAGAGATGGTCCGGGCAGGAACCCTCACAACATTTCAGAAGTATCTAGATGAGCACTTGAATCGCCATGGCAAACAAGGCTACAGGCCAAGTGCTGGGAATTGGGATTAGAATAGTTCGGTGCTTGATGGCCGGCACAGACACAGTGGGCTGAAGGTCCTGTTTCTGTGCTGTATATCTCTATAATTCTATGACTCTTTGAGGAGTAACAGTTCAAATAGAGCATAACATCAGAAGAGACATAGTGTACATAGGACCTGTGGCAGGTGAGAATGGCTTTCAGCTATGGATCAGATGTTAGAAGCTATTATTAAAGACGTTAGAAAGACGTTAAAGCACGTCGAAAAAATCAAGGTGATCAGGGAGAGTCAACATGATTTTGCGAAAGGGAAATCATGTTTAACCAATATACTGGAGTTCTTTGAAGAAGTAACATGTACTGTGGATAAAGGGGAACTGGTGAATTTACTGTCCTTAGATTTACAGACCACATCAAACGTCATTGTGGAAAATAAAAGCTCATAGTGTAGGGGGTAATATAATTGGCATGGATAGAGGATTGGCTAGCTGACAGGAAACAGAGTAGGCATAAATAGGTTATTTTCTGGTTGGCAAGCTGCGACGAGTGGTGTGCCACTGCGATCAGTGCTGAGGCCTCAACTTTTTACAATTGATATAAATGATTTTGATGAATGGACCGAAGGTATGCTTGCGAAATTTGCTAATGACTCCAAGATAGGTAAGAAGGTAAGTTCTCAAGAGGACATAAGAAGGTTACAAAGGGATATAGATAGGTTAAATGAGTGGTCAAAGAACTGGCAAATGGAGTATAATGTGAGAAAAGGTCAAACTGTCCATTTTGGCTGGAGGACCCGACTGTTACCTCGAGACTTAACTATTCTAACACACTCCTGGCTGCTCTCCCACATTCTATTCTCTGTAACCTTGTGGTCATCCAAAACTCTGCTGTCACCTTCTAATTTACACTAAATTCTGTTCACCCAACATCCCTTTGCTCAATGATCGACATTGGCTCTTGGCCCAGTAACACCTCAATTTTAATATGCTCACTCATATGATCAAATCCCTCATGTCCTCACCCCTCAGATTATCCCAATCCCCTGTTCATTTCCAATATTCCTGAAGCTTGTTCATCTTAAAGTATTTTTCTAATTCCCTTTTTGAAGTGAGTTTATTTCCCTCTGTCTCTCTCCCTGACCACACATTTCATCTCTCCAGCTCCACTGGTGCTGTGGAAGTTTGGATCCATAAAATGGTGTGAGCTGCACTGCCGGTCACATCCAGTACATTGTACAGGAAACCCAGGCTGGCCGGGGTGCTGGAGTGGGTGTAACGTGTGTGTGTGTCTGTAGTGTGAGGAAGGTCTGAATATGGTGTCACTCAGCCATTCCGGCAGCTTTGATGTACGACTTTGAAACTTGGTCTTTGCATGTCCACTGACCGTCTGTGTCTGTCACTCTCAGCTGAACATACATTCAGCAGCACGAGGAACCCCCTCTAGTGTTATTTAAATAGACCGGGTATCCATCATACAGGTGTAGGGCTTTTTACTGACTTCTGCCATTGTAAAGTTAGTGGAGGTGCTGTGGATGGTTTTCCGGAGGTTGTGTTGTGAGCTGCTGCAGACATTCAGGGAGGACAGAGGATTTGTTGACCCAACTCTGGACAAGTTATAGGGACTGTAGTTACAGTGTCTCTGGGTCTGTAACATGACCAACAAATGGAGCAGAGGCTGCAGAGAGGGGAAGCTGTGCAAAGAGGGCGAGGAGGGGGCTCTGCCCTACCCACACTGGGTTTTCCAAGAGCAAAAAGAGCAGTGATCCGATTAACGAGCCCTGGAAAACACCCCTGTATACTCCCATCGAGTCTGAACAACAACCTTTCAGCACTTCTCTCTGTTTACTGTTCCTTAGCCAATGTTATATCCACACTGTCACTGTCCCTTTAATCCATAGGGTTCGGTTTTCCTAACCTGTCTATTGAATGTGATTTGATCAAACACCTTTTGAAAGTCCATATATATAACTTCAATCACATCACCCTCATGAACCCTCTCCATTGTTTTATCAAAGAACTCCATCAAGTTTACCTCACCACCACCTCTCTCCACTGTTGTTAAATTATCAGACTGCTTATCCAACACCCAGTACTGGATGAGCAGAAATTTCCTCCAATTAAATATTGGGAAGACTTGTTTTCACTCCCCTCTCTAACTCTGTTCCCTTGCTATTGATTCCATCCCTCTCCCTGTATCAGTCTGAGATTCATACAGTTTGTTTGCAGCCTTAGTATCACACTTTAACCTCATTTTCAGGATATCATTACAACCGCCTACTTCCACCTCAGTAACATCACCCGACTTCACCCCTGTCTCAGCCCATCTGCTGCTGAAATTCATTCCTGCCTTCCTTATCCCTAGAAATGACTACTCCAACACACTTTTCTCTGATTTCCCACCTGCTACTCTCTGTAAACTTAATGTCCTCCAGAACTCTGCTGCCATGTCCTAAATCGTGCCACGTCCCGTGCACATATCACTGACCGAATTTGACTCCTGATCAAGTAATCTCTTTATTTAAATTCTCAACTTATTTTTCCTCCATGACCTCGCCCCCGTCCTGTATATATCTGTGCTCCTCTAATTCCGGCCTCTTGTGCATCCCTGATTTTAACTGTTCCACCATTGGTGACCACACCTTCAGTTACCTCAGCTCCAAGCTCTAGAATACCCTCCTTCCACCTCTCCGCCTCTCCATCCCGCCACCTCTCCACCACCCTTTCCTCTTTTAAGACACCTATTAAAACCTACATCTTTGACCACGCTATTGGTCCTCTGACCTAATAATTTCTTATATCTCTCGGTGTCATGTTTTGTTTTATAAGGAAGCATCATGGGATGTTTTATTACATTAAAGACACTATATAAAATAAGTTGTTGTTGTCGTTTGCCATACATGATTTTGAATTCGCATTTGCGTGCTGCTTCTCAAATGTTATCCCTTTTATGAGTAAGGAATACTTATATCCTGCTTGTGACCATTAGAAATTTCCAACCACGGACATTAGACTGACTGGTCATTAATACAGGTTTTACCCCATCTCTCCTTTTTTAAACAGGGTGTAACATTTACAACCCTCCAGTTCTCTGTTATCACTCCCATATCCAAGGACGATTGAAAGATTCTGTCCAGGGCCTCTGTTATTTCCACATTTCCTTTCCTCAGTAGCCTCATGCATCCCATACAGACAAGGTAAATGTTCTACTTCTTTGAGGTACAAAAAGTGTTGGATGGGAAGTGGTTAACAGAACCTGTTTGTTCAGTGACTGTAGTTAATGTCAGTCTCCATGGACCCTAATTGTGTCACTGGAGGTTTTCCATCTTCTATTAATAAGGGATTCCTTTCAAGGTTTAATACCATTGTGAAAGTCGATCGTCAGCTTCACCACTTACAGGCATCAGCTGCACCAGAGAGAGGGAGAGGATAGATCAGAATATGAGAACAATAGATTGGAATGTTGCAACAATGGGTCAGAATCTGAGGACAGTGGATTGGAATGTTACAAAAGTGGGCAGAGGATTATCATGGCCTCTTTACATGCTTTCTACGGACGATTCGCTGTCTTTAACATCCCGGATCTATTACGCACTGTTGATTATACAACATATTTACTATCCCATCCTTGCTATTGTTGGTGTCCCTGGTAAGTTTGTCAATACAGCTATTAATATTATAAACCATATTTAACTGCAATAATGTTCCTGGAATTTACTCTGCCCTCCTTACTGCTGTTGTTAGTCCTGGTGAATCTCTGTCTCCAGCTATTAGCTCCACAACCATTGCTAATAGTATTATAGTTCTTGTAATTTATTCTCATCTTTCCTGCTGTTACTGCCCTGGTAAGTCTTCATTTCCACAAATACGATCTGTAAACCCTGGTTCACTGAAATACTGTTCAAGTAATGTTTTTTTCTCTGAAGCCCGAAACCAGTGTTATTGGTCTCCATAAGAAATCCTGTCCCCGATCTGTGAACTACATACTCCAAGTCCAATGTCTGAGACTGAACCAGACTGTTTGCAACCTCTGTGTTCTATTTAAACCTGAGCTGTGTTCATCTCCATATTCTCTCCTTCACAAACCCTGCCTACTACCACCTCTGTAATATCACCCATCTCCACCTCTGCCTCAGCCCATCTGCTGCACTAACCCTCATCTGTGCCTTTGCATAGTGTCAGTGGGAGTATCACATCACTCCCGGCACTAATAGGGATCAGCGGCTCTGGAGAGAGGAAGAGGATAGATTAGAATCAGAGAACAATAGATTGGAATGTTACAACAATGGGCAGGAGTTTCATCTGGGAGTTTAACTTTCTTTCTGCAGATTATGATCAGTTCTCATTAAACAGTCTGATCTATTCCGCACTGAGGAATATTCAATACATTTACTACCCCTTCCTGGCTATTATTGGTGTCCCTAGTAAGTCTCTGTATCTAACTATTAATTCGATAAACCATGCTTAACTGCATTCCCATTCTTGTCATTTCCTCTGCCCTCCTTGCTGCTGTTGTTATTCCTGGCAAATATATGTCTCCAGGTATTATCTCTATCAACCATTGCCAAGTGCTTTAGAGTGCCTGTAATTTACTCTCCCATCTTTGCTGCTGTTGCTGTCCCTGGTAAGTCTGTATTTCCCGCTATGACATCTGTAAAATCTGTTTCACTGAAATAATGTTCTTGCTATTTAAATTTGGGAAGAGTGCAGTTGTCATTGGTCTCCATAAGAAATTCCATCCACTATCCATGAACCATGATCTCCTCATTGCCAAATATCTGAGGCTGAACCAGACAGTTTGCAACCTCTGTGTTCTATTTAAATCTGAGCTGAGTTCATCTCCATATTCGCACCAACCCTGCCGACTATCACCTCTGTACTAACACACATCTCCACCTCTGCCTCAGCCTATCTGCTGCATAAACATTCATCTGTGCCTTTGTTAAATACACACTTGACTATTCCAATTCTATTCCGGTCACCCTCCCATTTATAAACCTGAATAAACCACAGCCCATCCATAACTATGCTGCCTGTATTCTAACTCACACCAAATCCCGATCACCCATCACCCTTGTGCTCACTGATCGACATTAGCTCCCGGTCTGGCAGCACCTTAATTTTAATATTCTCATTATTGTGGTTGAATCTCTCCATGGCCTCACCCCTCCAATTAATCCCATTCCCCTCTCCATTCCCATATTCCTACAACTCTTTTGCCTGAAAGTCTTTTCTTCAATTCCTTTTTAAAAGTAACTGTTTGAAAAGGCACTGTTCGAAAATTAGAGGTCGCCCTTTTCAGACAGAGATGAGGAGACTTTTCTTTTCCTCAGATGATTGTGTGATTTTGGAAATCTCTGCCTTAGAAGGTGGTGGAGGGGGCGGGGGGGGGGAGTCATTGTATATTTTTAACGCAGAGGTAGATAGATTTTTGTTAGGCAAGAGAATCCAAGTTTATCGGGGGTAGATGGGGGTGCGGAATTCGAAACGCAAACAGATCAGCCATGATCTTATTAGATGGTGGAGCAGGCTTGACGGTCTGAATGGCCTACTTCTGCCCCTAATTCATATGATCCTATAGCTGTTCTCTCTGTTTATCTACTCTGGCAATGATTTTCAGCTCTACAGCACCACTGGGCCCAACGCCATGTAAGTTTGGATCCATAAAATAATACGAGCTGAGCTGCCGGTCACTTCAAGTGTTCCATGCTGGAGAGGGCTCGAGCCCCCGTTCACCAAGCATGTGCTGGTAGCGTGTGGATGGGTCTGTATATATCTTCTATCAGCCATTCCAGCAGCTGTGATGTACGTCTTTTAAACTTGGACTGTCCACGGAACGCCTGTGCTAGTCACTCTCAGCTGAACATACATTCAGCAGCACGAGGAAGCCCTTCTAGTGTTATTTAAAAAGGACCAGGCATCCAACTTACAGGTGAGGGGTTTTTGACTTACCTCTGCTATTGTAAAGTTAGTGGAGGTGCTGTGGATGGTTCTCTGGAGGTTGTGTTGTGAGCTGCTGCCGACATTCAGGGAGGACAGAGGATTTGGTGACGCAAATTTGGACAAGGTATGGGTACTGTAGTTACACTGTCTCTGGGTCTGTAACAAATGGAGCAGAGGCTGCATAGAGGGGAAGCTCTGTAAAGAGGGAGGAAGAGGGGTCTCTGCCCGACGCACCTCCGGTTTTCCAAGAACACTTTTGCTACCTACACCTAACCCAGGAGCAGTGTGTGAGGTGACTCTGATTCAATAAGGAGGTGGTCACAGAGCTGTGTCACCTCCTGTAACACGACCTGGAGCCTCACACCAGGGTGAGGACGGAGCTGTCAGTGGCTGTTAAGGTCACAATTTCATTGAACTTCTATGTATCTGGATCTTCCAGGCAGGAGCAGGAGAAGTATCCAACATCGAGTCACAGAGACTGATAGAGCCATTTAGGACATAGAAGGAGGCCATTCATCCCATCATGTACATGCTGGCTCTCCATGGAGCAATCCATTCAGTCCCACTCGCCCGCTCAATCCCTGTCGCAAATTCATTTCATTCAGGTGCCCACCAGCTTTCATTTGAAATCACTGATTGTCTCTGCTTCCAACACACTTGTGGGCAGTGAGTTCCAGATCATTAACACACGCTGCATAATGAAAAATGTTCTTCCTCATATTCCCCCTGCATCTCTTGTCAAAAACTTTCAATCCGTGCTCCTAGTCCTTCTTCCTCAGTTAATGGGAACATTTTTTCATTGTCTAAATTATCCAGACCTGTCATAATCTTGTAACCGAACCTTGGAACTAAAATCCACCATCCCTGGAACCATTCTGTTAAATCTCTTCAGCACCATTTCAAAGACCGTCACAATCTTTCTGAAGTGTAGTGACCAGAATTGGACAAACTAGTCCAGCTGAGACCTAACCAGAGATTTTTAAACATTCATCATAACTTCTCTGCTTTTGAACTCAATACCTCTCTTCATGAAATCCAAGATTATATGTGTTTTACTAACCAATCTCTCAATATGTCCTGTCACCTTTCAAGATGGATACACATGCACCCACAGGTCTCTCTGTTCCTGCACACTGTTTAGAACTGTGTTATTAAGTCTGTATTGCCTTCCTATCCTCTCTGTCAAAATGCCTCACCTCACACTTGTCTCACACTTTCATCTGCCACTTGTCTGCTCAATCTACATAGTATCTATGTCCTGTCGCAGGTGGTTCTGAACATACTCACTGTTTGTCACAGCTCCAAGTTTGGTATCAGAGGCGGATTTTGAAATTGTACTCTGTATTCCAAGATCCAAGTCATTTATACACAGCAAAATTAAACAGTGGCCCGAGCACTGACCCTGGGGGAACACTCACTGTCTAACATCTTGCAGTCTGAAAAACTGCCATTTACTATGACACACTGTTTTCTCTATGTAAACATTTGTTTTTATCCAATTGGACACTGACCCTCCAGTTCCATTTGACTCAATGTTGGTTATTAACCTTTTTTGTTGTATTTTATCAAACACATTCTTCAAACCAATCTAGACAACATCCATCACATTCCCTTCATCAACCTTCTCTATTACATCATCAAAAGTGCAATTAAATTAGTCAAGCATGACTTTCCTTTTGTAAATCTATGCCGGCTATCCTGAATTAACTCAATCCTCTCAACATGCCTGCTGTTTTATCCCTGATTATTGTTCTAAAACTTTTCCCACCACTGATGTTGGACTAACTGGCCTGTAGTTGCGAGGACTGTGTGTTGTCCATTGATGCATCCGCTAGGTGAAAGAGGCCATCTATGTTGGGTGAAGTTAATACATCATTTTCTCCCTCAGCGGGGAGAAGCAGGATAAGAGGTCCCGTGGCTTTGTCGGGAGAGCCACATTCCTGATGGTCGAGTTGTCTCTACGGTGTCCCCATGTCAACGGGGAGAGGTACAGGAACTGAATAAAATCTCACTCCATTAATGTACAGTTGGTGTGTGAGCATGCCCAGTACATCATGTTGGTGAATGTCCCACAGTGTCCCCGTGGTCACCATCCTGCAATAAAAAACACCAACAACAATCTTTTCATTAACATCTTTATCCAACAGCACATCCAATTATAAAAACAAAACTGAACTATTCACCCTTGTGTATTCCCTTAGTGCCTGTCTTGTGGGTTCCCTCGACTTGCCTCGTGCTCCTACACAGTGTTTCTCCAGTGACTGCAGCATGGCTGGTGGAAGGCTGCTGACTTTCACTGGGGTGACTGCATATGGCCTTGCAGGATGTCCTCGAGCAGCTCTGTGACTTGAGGACTCGGAATCGGACTGCACCACCTCGACATGGGCAGCAGCAGCCTGGGCTGGCTGATGGGTAACAGCAAGGACACTGGTGTAGTGACAGTGAATGGAGAACAAATACTGTCATCCTGAGAGAGGACAACAGGTTCCTTCTCCACAGAGACACTGTCATTCCCACGGGGCGACACCTCAGCAATCCTAGTAATCTACTGGATTACAGATTGCTGGACTGCTGTCAGATCCTGCAAACCCCTTTGAACTATGAGATCCACAGCCATGATGGCAGCAGTCTGATCCTGCATGGCAGCAAGCATGGATCTCATGACCTCAGTCTGAGCTTCCACTGTAGCACTGAGACGTCATATAATTCTGGTCTCTTGAACATCCCGAGTTTAATTACTCTACCATTGGCGGCCGTGCCTTCAGCTGCCGAGGCCCTAAGCTCTTCAAGAGAAGAGCAGAACTTCTTCAAGGTAGGCATTCCTGGAAGAGAAGTGACAGTGAATTAAATACTAAACTGAAAGCAAAATACTGCGGCTTCTGGAACTCTGCAATGAGAACAGAAATTGTCAGAAATAGTCAGCAGGTCCGGCACCATCTGTGCAGAGAGAAACAGAGTTAACGTTTCAGCTCTGCCTTACATACCTCGTGTTTTGCAAGAGAAAAAAGAGCAGTGGTCCTAATATCGAGCCCTAGGGAACACCACTGTCTACTGTCATTGAGTCTGTACAACAACCTTTCACCACTTCTCTCTGTTTACTGTTCCTTAGTCAATGTTATAGCCACATTGTCACTGTCCCTTTAATCCATAGAGTTCAGTTTTCCTAACCATTCATCAGAACTGGTAATGGTTAGAAATGTAACAATCTGTCATTTAAACTCTCCCCTCTCCGTCCCATCACAATCCTTCCTTCGTGTTCTTCTTCCCCCTTCCCCTCTTTCACTTGCTCAAAGACTGTTACATTTCGAACGTTTACCTGTTCAATTGACTATTTCCTATCATATGCCAATGACATTGTATTTCTGGCATTACTTATTCAAAACTCTCTTAAAATTCCGCTCCACACGTCCCGCCCCGCCCCGCAACTCTTAGTGATGACACACACACGTTTGATCGTGTGT